>NW_025814113.1:0-158559 GCF_018902025.1 Drosophila willistoni
GCTTGAAAAGGGGGTGTTTGGCGTTGTCTGTATTTGTATCAATTATAATATGACACTTGACTTAACTTAAATGTGGGTGTGGATAAACCACGGTCTATCTACAATGTGGTTCATAAACTGCTTCCTTAGAATCGCCACACTTCACTTTACTTCCTAGATTTTACTATTGATATGAATATAGAGGTTTGACATTTTAATGATGGATTAATTTTGTGTCGAGCCCCATGAACAAATGGGTTTAGAAATACAGGAAAGAAACTTAAAATTCTGGTTCATCCCTTTTCCTTTTAAAAACAATAATCAATAAAGTATACCAATCCATGTTATTTAACAGTTTATTGTATTCTTATCATAATACCGAAAGATAGTTCCGTCGGGGATAATGGAATGGATTGTGCTTATCAAACAATTTTTTTCATCCTAACGCTTTATGTTTCAAATTTATATTTCTAACTATTTTTTTTTACGTCCAACTTCTGGGAAATAGAGAAATTTGTTTCTTAAAGTAGGCATTGTAAGAAATTTGTAATGATATAAAAATCGTATGAAATACAAAAATGTTTGAGAAACGAAATGCTTTTAAAAGTATCGCACGGCAAGGGTATAAAGTCAAAGTTAGCTGGTTTTCTTCTACATAACTTCCCTTTCTCTATCTTTATGTCTCTCTTTCTGAATATCTCGCTTGACATTGACCTTCATTGGTGTATTATTTTCTAATTAACAACTCACCCGTGCTAGAAGCAGTAGAGAATATACCAAAGAGGTAGAAAATTCGTGCTTAATTCTTGAAAGATTTTTTCGATATACCCTAACGATTAAGTGGGAATAGTGCTTATACTGCAGAGATATTACGTCTATGTATTTCCTCGATTTGTTGTTATGCTTTAATGTCATCTTAACAAAATTAATAAAAAGGTATGAAAATATCGTATGCAGTTAACAAAGACATTAACTGCCTCATTACTTTTTCCATGTGCCCAAATCGATTCAGCATCATTATGTCAAATTTCTTGCGACTTTTATCACTCATCAAAGCCTAGCCAAACCCTTCTTTTGATTGCCCTTCTTCGTTTGAGTAACTTCAGATTTTGGACTTCCGCAATCTTGTGTCTTACCATAAGGATATAGTGGATGCGTTTAGGTGACGGTAGATTATACCAGGCCAGACGTGAGAGACGACGAATTTCTCGCTTGCTGAGTCTACCACTTGACGAGCATCCATGGCAGCGACATAGTCCTTGTGGAAAAACTTATAGCGATGCCAAACTTTTTATGTATTTTTTCAGGTCTTCTTTTGATCAAATCATCTCCCGCAGTCCATCGCATTCAATCTGGCTATTCGGAAGTACTATGATCTTTTGCTTTGGTGTTCAACTTATCCACAACCACATCTGCAGTGAAGTGTCCAATAGGCTTTGCTGTGCCATTGCCTAGACCGTTCTACATACGTATATCTTCAATTAGTGCCACTTTTTTTAATTGTTTGTACTAATTTTTGTAAATACTCTCCTTGATCACTGTGACGTCTGATCCTGTAATCTACCAGACATTCGTCTTCTACACCATTTATACGGATTTTCTTCAAACGACTGCGATTGGAAATAACACGAACCTTATCAGGCATTCTGAGGACAATCACCGGATATATGTCGTTTTGGTTGCACTTAAATCATTTTGTTTCGGCGTCACATTGGTTGCGCTTATATTTCCATAAGCAGTGAAAAATACTTTTTTTAACTATTTGCCGTTGTTATGCTTGAAAAATGATTTTGTTTTCTTTATTGCCCTGTAATTTGCTCGATGTAGGATCCTTTGAGAAGTAGTGTATTTTGGAATAAATTAAGACACAAGTAGGTCTTGTCGTTTTGAGTATGTCCAATGATTCTTAATTCTATTACAATTGTTCTCTATAGCTGAAACCGCGTAGCTGCGCTGCTGGCAATGCAGGCAGAGGAGCGGTATGCTTATTATAAACATATTTATGTATAAATGTATAAATGTATGAATGTATAAATGTATAAATGTATAATGTTTACATAAGAGTATGTATGTATATATGTCGCCGCAGCGAGAAGAGAGAGGATGTATCATATTGCATATTGGGCCTGAGTGGCAGCGCGTGTTATATTTGCCGACGCAGCAATTGTCCAGCACCATGCACTCATGGGTGTTATGTTGCTTAAGAGGCAAATGTACTTGAATGTTGCGCACATAAATATTGTTACTAATTACAATATATTTGTGTACATTGTAATGTTGTTATTCTAGAACATGCTACATCCCCCCTCTTTAGAAAAATAACGGAATTATATGGAGTTATTTTCTAATGGGAATTTATTTATGTATTATTGTTAAAAGAATTTTTTAATTTTTTTTTTTTTTTTGTGTTTTTTTTTTTTTTAATTTGAATGTTTGATTTCTGTTTGGTGATATATATTTTGTATATATGTATAGTGTCATTAAATGCAGATAAAAATTTTGTTTTGTTTTATTATTATTTTGTTCATATATATTAATTGATAAAAATTTTTGAACCTATCTTTATGCACTAATTGTTTCTTATTCTTTGTATCCTTTATTAAAATGTTATCCCTATCTTTTATTTCTTCATAATGTATGGGCCTAAATACTTAGGCTTTAACTTATGACCCGTATCATTACGTAATAAACTTTACCTCCTATTTCAAATTCGATATCTTTTACCTTTCTATCATATATTTCCTTATTCTTTGCCTTATGCTGTTCTAACATAATTCTGGCTCTTTTATAAGCCTGTTCTAATCTAAATTTTGATTCCTTAGCATAATCTTCTATGTTATATAGTGGATTTATATTATCAACACTATTAAAATGTTTGGGTAAGTTCGCAGTTTTACTAAATACCAACGCATATGGACAATAATCATGTGCCATAGAGGGTGTTGTATTAAAACAATATGCGAAGTACCGTATCCATACATCCCAGACAGTTTTGTCAACTGAAATGTATGATCGTAAATATTCATTGAGTGTTCGTGGCTTCGCTCCACAGTGCCTACAGTTTGGTGATGATGTGCAGTTGAAGTTATCTTTTTAATTTGCAAGTTTTTGCATAAATCTTCAATTATTGAGTTTCTATATTCTGTTCCCATGTCCTCATACTGCTACTGTTTTTGCACTTTTGTCTTTTATTGGTATTATTACAAGGTATTTAGTTAGATCGCAGATTAAGGTTACTGCGTATTCATTTCCTTGTTCTGATTTTGGGAGTGGACCGATAGTATCCACAATTACCCTGTCGAAAGCCAGTTGCGGCGTTTCAGTTATGATTAATGGAGTTTTTGTGTGCTTTGTTATTTTGCTTGTTGACACTTATTACATTTTTTTATATATTGAGATATATCTCGTGTCATATTCCTCCAATAGTAATGCCTTTTTATTTTGGCCATAGTTCTTAATATTCCAGTATGACCTCCTTATATGGGGTCATCGTGGAACGTAAACAGTATTGCTTTTCTTTATCTTTATTTGATAATACGGTCACCGGCTTGAGTAGCGCTACTCTTAATGATTGTAAAATTTTATTGCCCATATTTTTAAAAGATTCTATTGAGATAGTTTCAAAGATCTTTTCGCTCGGTGCCACTTTGACTTGACTTATGTTGAGTATACCGGCTTCTTTTTCGAGCCTTTGAAAAAATTGACCTAAGTCGAGAATTCCATTGGTATACATATCGCAAATGTCAATTCTTGCTATAACTTTCTTGCCATGTTTGAATGTGGTTAAAGAATCAGTTATTCGCAAGGTCACTACTTTTCGTACTTCGTCGTTTACAATGACGTCATACACATTGGGCTTAGAAGCTTTAAGAGATTGCTTTTGCAACTTTTTTATATTATTTTCTTTTTCTTTTCCTGCGCAGGAATTTGACTGTTTACTTTGATTTCTGGTAGTGGCTCTCAGAATTTTGTGACTGGTTAGTATATTTTGAAAGTCCTGTATAGTTATTCTCGATAGCGCGTCGGCTACGAAATTATCTTTTCCCTTTAGATATTCTACCGTAAAATTATATTCCTCTAATTCAAGTCGCATTCTGGTTAGCTTGGAACTTGGGTTTGCCATTGAAAACAAATAAGTTAATACTCTGAGATCTGTTTTGACAGTAAAATGTCTACCATAAATGTATGGTCTGAAATGCGTGATTGCCCAGTGAATTGCAGTTAACTCTTGTTCAGTGTACTCTTATTACTCTCACCTTTGGTAAAAGATCTAGACGCGTATGCTACTGGAAGCTGTAGTCCATTTTTGTTTTGCGTGAGAACTGCTCCACATGCATATTTACTTGCGTCTGTGATTATTCAAAATTCTTTGCTAAAATCTGGGTACTGTAACAGAGTTGGTTCATTAATGCTGATTTTAAATGCTCGAACGTATTTTGACAATCACTTGTCCATTCGAATTTAACATTTTTCTTACATAATCTTGTTATGTGACGAGAATATTCGGCGAAATTTTGTATAAATCTTCGATAATAATTGCAAAATGCAATGAATCTTCTAGCGCTGTCCGCATCATGTGGACTGGATAATTTTGAATGACATCATACTTTGTGTCATCAGGCAAGATTCCTTTATCTGTGCGTTTATGTCCCAAAAAGGTGACTTCATGCATAAAGAATGAACATTTTTCAGGATGTAACTTTAGGTTGTGTTGTCTACACTTCTCAAAAACATCTGTTATCATCTGCTATTAAGTCATCCATGTAAAGGAATGCTTGCGAAGGTTCAAGGCCAGTGAATGCTATAGTCATAATTCTCTGGAACGAATTTGGCCCTATTTTTAAACCGAATGTAATCGCGTGAAGCGATATGAGCCATTACATGTGGAAAAGGATGTTATGTCTCGTGACTCTTCTTCGAGTTCAATTGATGAAAACCTGACATTAGGTCGAGGCATGAAAAATACTTTGCTCTACCTAGTTGATCTAAAATGTCATCAATTCTAGGTAACGGAAATTTATCGGAAAACAATTTTTTATTAATTTGACGATAGTCAATTACTAATCGCCATTTTTTATTTTCGGAATTTGGTAATGATTTTTTCGGTACTAATAAAAGTGGGCTATTGTAAGGTTATACAGAGGGCTTGAATATTGTTTTTGTATTTCGTCTTTCTGACTATGAGGATTTCTATAATTTTTGATATATATTGGTTCATCATCCACCAGTCTTAATTTTGTTTATCAAAGTTATTTGTTGTTATCGATTCGGTTTCTAGTCCGAATACATCACTATATTTCTTGCACAACTTCGTAAGTTGGCTGTGGAACTGTGGGGGAAAATTTTTGATAACGTAGTTAGTACTGCGTTTTTATGCTGTTCTTTATTTGCTTCTATTATTTCGTAGCCGGAAAGCGGTTCATATTTCAAACTTGATATGTTTACTATTTGGTCTACGTTTGTAGTATTGCGCAATCGTATGACTGCGTTTTGGGGGTTAGTTATGGTATTTGCTAAATAAATACCATCATGAATTTCCTGATTTGGGATCAATACACTGTCTTCTTGTGAACTTATTTCGATTTTTCGGACAACTTGGGATATTGCTGGCAATACTATTGAATTGTTACCAGAACTGTACGATATTGGTACATATATTGGATATTTTAGGTTGTTTGGTCCAATTATTAACCAGTCTTCGGACGATTGAAATCTAATTGACAGTTGTATTTCCTTATGAAATCGATTCTTAGTATTCCATCACATGGAATAGCGAATTGGTTATTTACGACGTGAAAGTCGTGTGGGATTATATATTTTGAAAATTGGATTTTAACAGAAGTAAACCCTATGGATTTAGTTACTTCTTGACTGATTCCCTGTATGTTTATAATTTTATTGGTTTGAATATTTTGAAGATTATCGAAATTTCCTTTTACAATAGATATTTCCGCTCCTGTGTCTATTAAGAATACTAACTTTTTCCCGTTGCCACATTCGTGAAGGTAACAAACGTATTTTGATTTAAACTGATGGCGTGAATCTTATTACTCTTTACTGCTGAGTATCTAAAGTTGCCTGGGAGTTTCCCGAAGCATTCTGTGCTACCATAACATTATTATTGGTATAACCGTTTTGTCGGTTATTTCCTCGGTAACCTCTATTATTTTGTTGTAACCTCTGTTGTTTCCTCTGTTATTATTATTCCTGTTTTGCTGGGAATTTTGGCCGTTATTGTTATTATTATAGTTATTATAATAACCACGACCATTGCCTCTACCGCGATAATTATATTTGTTATTATAATTACCACGTTTTCTTTGGGCATAAAAGATGGCATTATTTGGAAGCTATCTGTGGATCCCGACTCTACTGAAAGAGTGGTAAATCTAGTGATTGCTTCTTTAGCTGATTGAAAGTGTCCTGATTCCATTAATAATTGGACTCTTGGGCTTTTGGTATGACCTACCATGGCATTTACTGCCACTTTGGTAGTATATTTTACTGCTTCCTCACTTGGAAGACCATCGGACATATATACGCTTTTAAGGGCGTCAGTCAACTCAGTAATTTCGTTTGTGTATGAAACACAGTTATTGGGATTTCTCTGCAGATTTTTAATTTTTGCTGTTAAAAGATCTACTGAGTCACCCTTGAAGATTGTTGATAGTCTTTGTATTACTTCATCAATCGTTTTTTCTGAGCTTAGGCTGCTAGCCGCTTGACCTTTTAATTTTGATTTTATTAGTTGGATGGCTACCGCTTCGTGCGGTTCTTTTATGGTGTCAAAAACGAGAAGCGCTCCAATGAGACCTGGTAGACTTTTAATATCACCATCGAAGTATAGTGTCAGCTTGGTAGCTGTATTTATGAATTCTACCCTCGTTTGTGTCATTGTGCTTTCTTTTGGAATGGCTGGCCTCTCTGTTGAAGAGGAAATCTAAGAATGGAACATATTTGTTCAAATATTTAAGTTCTACTCGATCCATTTACTCTTATATTTTCTCTACTCTTATATTTTTCTTGACTTTTGCTTTATTTTCGCAACAACTTATTAATGTTGAGCTTCATCCATCAGGTAGAAGTAAAATGTGCCTGTTGAGTTGGAAAAACAGCATATATTTGGTACAGTGACAATAAAACTCATCTGTACCATTGCACTTCCTTTAACTGGGAATTCTTCTCCCGTTAAATCGAAGTATGCTAATCTTATCTGTACTAGGTTTATCGAACTTTGTGCCGATTTAATATTATCCCTATTAAAAACCTCAACTAAATCCGCCGCAATGTTGGGATTCCTATTTACTATCTTCCTAAAATAATTGTCTAACGTTCTCATTTTAATCAACCAATATATATTTTATTAAGCTTAAACATTTGTTTTTTTTTTTTATTTGGAAATTGATATATATTTTTTTTCTTTTGATAATAATTTTTTTTGAAATGCACTTTTATTACAATTGTTGCATATGTTATTTAGATCTTATCAAGATCATTAGCATGGCTTAAGGCTCTTTTTGTTACACATTTATTGTGCAGTTTGTATGCTTTATACAACACAAATGCGCTCATTATTATTACAATTACTAATAAAAGTGCATTTGTTGGTTTTAAATCTACATTCGATGACTCTATTTTATTAATAACGTTTGCAGTGGAGTCCACTGTCTTGGTATCTATTAACCCCATATTGGGTTCATTTAATATGTCATCAAACTTGCTTATTCTATTATCAAACATTCAAATTTTAAAATTGTTTCTCTTTTTTTTTATTTCTTTTCTTAATAATTTTGAATTTTCTTTTGTTCCTGCTTTATGTAGAGATAGTTTTTTTTTTATATTTTGTTCATCTCTTTTTTTTTGTTGTTGTTTAATTTTTATACCCTTGCAAAAAGGGTATATTAATTTTGGTCAAAAGTGTGCAACGCATAGAAGGAGGCATCTCCGACCATATAAAGTATATATATTCTTGATCAGCACGACGAGACGAAATAGCCATGTCCGTCCGTCCGTCCGTTCGTCCGTCCGTCCGTCCGTCTGGATCAACGCAAACTCCTCCTAGACCGTAAGAGCTACAGAGCTGAAATTTTCCATGTAGTCTTTTATATACTGCAGGCATTGTATATCTCGGATTCAGCCGAATCGGACCACTATATCATATAGCTCCCATACAAACCGCAAAGTCACGAACAGTGACTTTTCTTAATAACTTCGTTATTTTCTGAGCTATTGTCATGAAATTTAATTTTGGTGAGTTAATTACACATATAAACGACTGTGCCAAATTTGATCAAGATCGAGTGACTATATCATATAGCTCCCATAGGAACGATCTTTCGAAAACAGTGACTTTTGTCAATAACTTCGTTACTTTTGACGCGATTGCTTTCAAATTAAACATTTGTTAGTTTAATATATCTGTTAATGACTGTGCCAAATTTGATAAGGATCGGGTAACTATATCATATAGCTCCCAAAGGAACGATCGGTGGAAAACTGTGACTTTGTCCAATAACTTCGTTATTTCCTATGCTACGACTGTTGGCCGTTCTTTCGCAAACATTAGCCTTTTTAGATAAAACGGTTTTCCACTTTTATGGCTATAGGTAAGGAACGAGTTACCAAAAAAGTTGCAAGGGTATTCAAACTTTGAAGCGGTCGAAGTTAGCCCCGGCCCTTTGGTTTTTTTTACATATATCGCTGCCTAGTTTTGCGTGTGGTTTTCAGGCCACACTCTAATTGGACAGCTTTAATGCCGCACAATTGTACATAGTTTGTTTTACAATTTATAAAAAAAATATGCATCGCAGTGCATTAAAAAAAATTGTGCGACGCAGCGCATAGTTTAATCATTAAGTTTTGTTGGGCGCTCTTTGTAGCGCTATCGGTTCACTTTTAGGGCGCGTTCAATTCAGCTGCTGATGTCCGGGGCCTATGGGCTCAGGCGGTACCGGTGCCGGTCTTCGCACCAGATTTTGGGGTCGCGTAGCAGTGGCTACAGGTATATTCGCAATACGGCGAATATAGTGGTCCCTCGCAGTCGTTTGGGCAGACTATCTTCACTTTTGGTAATTCTTTCTCCGGTTGTGGCGTTATTTTTGATTTCGTCTTTGCCACGTTGTGTATCGTAGAGTATGAGGTTTCGGTTGTGGTTTTACTTTTCTTTTCGCCCAATTGGCTTTTTATGAATTCTACCTCGGCGTGTAATCTCACCGAGGTATTCCAACTTATTATATTTGGGCTGTTTAATAGCCTCAAAATTTCAGCCTTTCTGGCTTTTAACTTTTTTACCACACCGATTTTTTTCCCATAACTCTACTTACTTTTGTTTATATGTATTTTGTTTTCCTTCATTCAACCTCATGATGCTGCCCAACGTTGGTGTAGTGGGCGGATTGCCTACCACACGAAAATGATATTCTGTTACTAATTGATACAATATATTTGTATACATTGTATTGTTGTTATTCTAGAACATCCTACAGCCCTTCCTTTCCGATATATTTAAACGATCATAGATATCGAACTCTTCTTTTAAAGTCTTAAAAGACTTACAACGATACATTGCAAACTTATACTCATTTTTTATATCCAGACCATTGACAACATGGCTTATAACAGCGGCATCTTTAATATAACCAAGTGAAGATATCTTTTTCATTTGAAGTAGGTACTTATGCAGTGTCTTACTGTTCTTTCTCTTTCTTTCTTGCAACAGCTGATGAATGTCAGCACTATTGTAGTTGCATGCAAAAATCCTCCGCTAGGGCGCTTTTAAGTTCTTCATAATTGCAAATATTCTCGGATTCAAGAAACAGTTGGCTGTACCACTCATTTTAGCTCTGGCATAGCAATATTTCTGTTTCTCACTAAGATCATACTAAGACCAACTTCGGCATTTCTTTCAAATGTTTCCAACTTTTCCATCAGACACAATTATTAGGCTCAGCAGCTGTATTATTTGTTCCATTTTCGCCTCTCCAGACTGTCCAGCTTCCTCTATATAACACTCATTTGGGCACACTTTTAGTTCATCTGTCATCTCGCTTTGAATTGGAATCGTGTGTGTGTTCAGCTTTCTCGCTCTTACTTGTTGTTTTAGATTTAGTATCTGCTATCTCTTTTTGACTCGCACGTTTTACCACCGGCTTCGCAACTTTTTTCTTCGCCTGAGGCGTCGACATTATATTTCGCGCCTTTTTTGTTTTGTCTCTTTTCCCATTTTTTTTCGCCTAACGAGAATATTCTGGCGACGCTACGGCGGCGTCGAATTTCACAACTTTATGCAACTAATTTTTAAGACCACACGTCTGCAAAGAATGTTTTGTTTTGAATAGTACAACTTATTGTTTTTAGCTACTTGTAACAACCTTAACAACTTTTTAGCAGCATATAACAACTGAGCAACTTTTAACAAAACAACACTCTTCTTTCGCGATCACATATGCATTTAAGTCTCTGTATTTTACACGGGCGAGCCCCAAAATGTAAGGTTTAGATTAATTTAATGTTTATTATAATGGTTATTTAATAGGTTCATGTAAATACAGAGTAAATATATATGATGCATGTACTAGTTTTAAATCGACTTTTTACACAATTGTTGAGACAACTTCCCAACGAACACTTGCTTCCGCGCCAGACTACCCAACAAACAGTGTAGAACGGTGTGTTGCCAGCTATCTGGTATCTCTATGTCTTACATAAATGTGTAACTAAATTGTGCATTCTCGTTTCTTTGATCTTCTAGATAGTTCTTTTTATTTTTGTGGTTCAGTTCTCTATTTAATTCGCAAAGAAAGTAATATAAATCTGAAGCAAGGTTGACGAGAGGTTGAAAATGATTAATTACATTTTCATGTCCGTTTTGATTTGATTTTTCATTCATGCCACTTCTCTTATCCACTTGTTTTTTTAAGAATTCTGATTTCATTTTCTTTTCTGTGTTTATAGCAAATATCTCTTGAATGGTTGGAGAATTCGTAAAGATATATGTATATATTATTTATTCGATTGTTCCCCAGATGAGACTCTTATGCGGCGATTTATCAAAATCATTTTGTGGCATGTGTTCGATGGCGTCATAGTGGCAAGGAGTAGACCACCTGGCAGCAACTTAAATTCAGTAGCTTTTGGGATATATGTGCATACATATATTTTTTGAGTGATAGGGTTTGACTCCTTAACTGAATCTCAAATTTTGAATTTAAAAGTCTTTACATTATACGCCTCTTTGCTATACTTTGCTATTTTTTCAAATAAACAATAGTACCTAAGTATATATACTCAATTTGGTTTTAATTTTTTTGAAAATTCCAAAAGACATAATAAATGAATATACATCCCCAGACGATTTCCACCTAAATGATGTCTAAATGACCGACTGTGCTTAGATTCCCTTGGATGCAGATATAAATATATATATATGCGGATACAAACAAACTTACATATACGAGGAGATACGTTTTCATTTAGCGTCGACAAAAGACATGAAATCTAAATCTAGTTACAAAATCAAAAAAAAAAGAAGGGATCCGTACCATGCCCCTAGTCTCAAAGATCTTGTGGGAGCAGTCCAGTTACATATTGTTTCTCTCTTTCTCAAGCTCTCAAAGTATTAACTCTAATAAGTTTTCATATTAGCCAACGTAAAATCCGTTAATATTTATTTCAAATGTTCTTGTTTACTACGAAATAACTGGAGAACTTTAAATGCTTAATACTCTAGAGTTAGAAAAGGACAAATTTATTTAAAATGTTCATTACTTTAAGTTTAAGTTTAATAACATGATGAAAATTTGTTCAAAAGTTTTTAGAAATTGTTGAGATTTAAATAAATAAACGAACATTTAAAGGGTGTGTTTTATATGCAAACAAATTGTTATTTCATGGTTTTTTTCCCGAAAATGTTTATTTATTTATTGGAACATTTTACTTTTTTAATTTTTATTTTTTTAAAATTAGTGAATAGAAACATCTTGTCATCACTTATGTATATGTTAGAGATGTATATATTAGAGAGCTGCATTAATGAGAGAAAAGTCAAAGGCAAATGAATCCATTCGAATTGAATTCAAATGAATGAGTTACAACTACACAATGAAATGAATGAGTGTGAGTTAGTACTTGCCATATCTCTAAAAATACGTAACTCTGTTTAATGAAAGGCAATGAATTGAGTGTCAAAGCATCGAATTGTGCTAAGGCACTCGAATCATTAGAATTATTCGAATTGACTCATTTTTGCTGGATGTTTAAAAGCAACAAAAACTAATTATTTTATCAAAAATGTAGGGAAAATAATAGCGAAATGGGGGCTATTAAAATTAATATATGCTATACACCAAAAATTTTAGTACGCAGTTTGGATTTGACAATTTGGGACAAATCTTGTAAAATCTAATTTTTCTAAATTAGATTCTTAGTTGCCACGAACCGTGAAAACATAAATAAGGCTATCTAATATATTATAAAAAAAAAAAAAATACTCTCCAACCCATCATATACATGATGGATTTACCTTTTAAAATTACTTCACTAGTTGAAAAAAAAAATTCTTCTCTATCTCTCCAATGAGCCACTGACCACACTAGTTTTGTCGTATAGTAATCACATTTAGTTCAAAAATATACAATACAAATAAAAACTAAATACTAAAATCAGAATTGGGATTCGAATGCATTCGAATCATAGCAACTCATTGACTAACTTTCTAACTCATTCAATTCGTTTTGTTTCGTTTGAATGTTGTGCGACTGATTTTTACGTCGCACACTCAAATGAGTGTAATGAGTGTATGAGTGTATGAATGATATCAAGTAAATACTTGATATCGGTATTTCAAATAAGTCATTCAATTATTTTCATTCATATTCTAATAATTCATATCTCATAATGAATTTAAGAAGGCAAATGAATCTGCCAAGAAACTATTGAATCATTTTATATAAAGTTTAATTAAAAGAAAAAGTGCCCTTGTGCGCCATCAGAATTACAGCAAAGGCTTCGCCTCAAGTAGGTTAATCCCCAGTTTTGACTAACGTCAAAATGGTTGAAAATTCACAAAAATGACCAAATTTTATTCAATCTAAGCAATCGTTGCTTGAAGTTCTCATTCGACCTACTGGAGCAACACGTTACTTGCTCAGTATATTTTATAGTTTCAATTCGAGCACAACCAAAAATTTCTCTACTCTCGATTTGACTACAAAATTTATTTTATTTTTTAGAAATATTTTAGTGAAATTGTTAAGAGCCTTTGGGCTACATTAAAAAAAATCAAATTTTCTATCTACACAATGGCTTATGTTCCACTTCGCGGACCTATGCCGATCGTGATGCGCACTGTCGTCCCAATGATCGGACGTGCCCTAAGCCAGCGGGGAAGTCAGACCAAGATGAAGGACGATGTACGTAAACGATTCATTGCTGCCCGACAGTTGGCCAAGTTGGACAATTCCAAAGCCAAGGTGTTAAATCATATTGCTCAATATAGAAGCAACATATTATTTTCTTCACATTTCAGATGCACGCTCCGCGTCAAGTTTTTTTTCGAACTTTCAAGATTAATATCGTAAATTGATATTTAAACAGACGTTTCCATTGCCAATCAAAATTGCATATATTAACATATCGCGGAATTGGCTGTAATAATTGTATGAATTTCACATGGAAGTCGACTTTTCAATAATCCTCATTCAAAGCTGGACTAAAAATGTTTCAAAGCATCTTTTCCATAATTCAAAATATAGTCTTTTTATTTTTTGTGGTTCAGTTCTCTATTCAATTCGCAAAGTGTTATAAATCTGAAGCAAGGTTTATTTTTTTTTAGATTAAAGTAATAAAAAACCAGAGGGTTTGATTGATTGATAGGGTTTGACTCCTTAACTGAATCTCAAATTTTGAATTTAAAAGTCTTCACATTGATACGCCTCTTTGCTATACTTTGCTATTTTTCAAATGCAATTTAACAAGTGGCATATACATATGTTTAGTATATATGTTTATATTCATGACCATTCAATAACGAAAATATTCACCTAAAAGAAGAGATCCGTACCATGGCCCTAGTCTCAAAGATCTTGTGGGAGCAGGCCAGATATATATTCCTTCTCTCTTTTCGCAAGCTCTGAATGTATTAACACTAACAAGTTTTCATATTAGCCAAGGTAAAATCCGTCAATATTTATTTCAAATCTTGTTTACTACGAAGTAACTGGAAAACTTTAAATGCTTAATATTCTAGAGTTAGAAAAGGACAAATTTATTTAAAATGTTTATTACTTTAAGTTTAAGTTTAATAACATGATCAACAAATTTTTCAAAAATTTTTACACATTGTTGAGACTTAAATAAATTAAAATTTAAAGGGTGTGTTTTATATGCTCCTAAAGATAATACCAAACAAATTGTTTTTTCATGGTATTTTCCCCAAAAATGTTTATTTATTGGATATTTTACTATTTTACTTTTTTAATTTGTAATTTTATAAAATTAGTGAATAGAACATCTGGTGATCACTTATATGAATTTCTCCGCTGTATTACAATTGAATTTAAATATATTAAAGATGAATAAGAAGCAAATGATCTGCCAAGAAACCATTGAATCATTTTATATAAAATTTAATTAAAAGAAAAACTGCCCTTGGGCGCCATCAGAATTACGGCAAAGGGCTTCGCCTCAAGTAGGCTAATCCCCAGTTTTGATTAACGTTAAAAAGGTTGAAAATTCACGAAAATTACCAAATTTAATTCAATCTAAGCAACCGTTGCTTGAAGTTCTCATTCGACCTACTGAAGCTACACGTTACTTGCTCAGAATATTTTATAGTTTCAATTCGAGCACAACCAAAAATTTCTCTACTCTCGAATTGACTACAAAATTTATTTTATTTTTTAGAAATATTTTTTTTTTTGTGCAATTGTTAAGATCCTTAGGGCTACATTAGAAAAAATGGCTTATGTTCTGTTTAAGAATAAACATCGTGTTCATCTGAAGCGGCTTCACCAAATCAGATGCACTAAAGAAAATATAATACAACTGTACTTTGGCACAAACAACTAACCTAGCATATGACTAGAATTACAATCAGCCACACGCGTTGTGGGAAAAACACTTGTAATTGTAAACTAACCCAAACGATCACGACGGCAGGATGTCAAGTGGCCGACGCCGTGCCCAAAATAATAATAATTTTTCAACCCCCGAATGCGTGGGTGTGAGTTGTACTAGAATAAAATCTCCTTAAGAACAATTGTTACCTCCTAGAGCCTAAGATTTCCTATATAAACTCCGTACTTTAGTAAATAAAATCAGTTCATATTTTGAATTCAACGAATGAAGATTGGGTTATTTTCCTTCTCTCCGGGAAACCCTATTCATGTTCCACTTCGCGGATTTATGCCCATCCTGATGCGCACTGTCGTCCCAATGATCGGTCGTGCCCTTAGCCAGCAGGGAAGTCAGACCAAGATGAAGGACGAAGTACCTAAAGGAATAATTGCTGCCCGACAGTTGGCCCAGTTGGATAATTCCAAAGCCTAGGTGATAAATTATATTGCTCAATAATAATTTTCTATATTAACATATCGCGGAATTGACTGTAATAATTGTATGAATTTCACATGGAAGAAGAGTTTTCAATAATCCTCATTCACAACAGGGCTGAAAATGTTTCAAAGCATCTTTTCCATAATTCAAAATATAAATGTGTAACTAAATTGTGCATTCTCGTTTCTTTGATCATCTAGATAGTTCTTTTTTTTTTCTGGTTCAGTTCTCTATTCAATTCACAAAGAAAGTAATATAAATCTGAAGGAAGGTTAACGAGAGGTTGAAAATGATTAATTACATTTTCATTTCCGTTTTGATTTGATTTTTCATTCATGCCACTTCTCTTATCCACTTGTTATACCCTTGCAAAAAGGGTATATTAATTTTGGTCAGAAGTGTGCAACGCATAGAAGGAAGCATTTATGACCATATAAAGTATATATATTCTTGATCAGCACGACGAGACGAGTTCAAATAGCCATGTCCGTCCGTCCGTCCGTCCGTCCGTCCGTCCGTCCGTCCGTCCGTCTGTCCGTCTGTCCGTCCGTCTGGATCAACGCAAACTCCTCCTAGACCGTAAGAGCTACAGAGCTGAAATTTTGCATGTAGGCTTGTATATACTGCAGGCGTTGTATATCTCGGATTCAGCCGGATCGGATCACTATATCATATAGCTCCCATACAAATGACAAAGTCACGAACAGTGACTTTTCTTAATAACTTCGTTATTTTCTGAGCTATTGTCATAAAATTTAATATTGGTGAGTTAATTACACATATATACGACTGTGCCAAATTTGATCGAGATCGGGTGACTATATCATATAGCTCCCATAGGAACGATCTTTCGAAAACAGTGACTTTTGTCAATAACTTCGTTACTTTTGACGCGATTGTTTTCAAATTAAACATTTGTTAGTTTAATATATCTGTTAATGACTGTGCTGAATTTGATAAAGATCGGGTTACTATATCATATAGCTCCCATAGGAACGATCGGTGGAAAACAGTGACTTTGATCAATATCATAGTTTTTTCCTATCTAAGATTGTAGGCCGTTCTTTCGCAAACATTAACCGTTTTAGCTTGAACGTTTTTCCATTTTGATGGCAAGGTAAGGAAAGAGTTACCATAAAAATTGCAAGGGTATACAAACTTTGACGCGGTCGAAGTTAACCTCGGCCCTCTGGTTTTTTTAAGAATTCTGATGTCATTTTCTTTCAGTGTTTATAGCAAATCTCGTTGAGCAGATATCTCTTGATTGGTTGGACAATTCGTAAAGATATATGTATACATTATGTAGCGTTGATTTAATGATCGTTACTATATTTAATTATTTATTAATATTTGATGACAATCGAGTTCAATATATTAACATTTAAACATACTTTTAGAAATAACACTGGACTACTTATGGACCTTGTCGTGCGACTCAGTTGACAGTCTCTTTGCGAATAATCTACGGCCTCTTTAACAAGCTCTCTCTCAACTTATATAAAGATCCTATGCCCTGCTCTCTCTACTACTACTAGAATGTTCGGCCACTACGCGTTTGTCTCTTCTCTTCTATCACTTTGTATTGCTCTCTCTCTCAATGCCATTTCCCACATTCGGCCCTTCTGACTGTACATTCGACCTGTACAATTTCATATATTCCGATACAGTTGATGTCCTATTAGGCCCTTCCGCCTGCCCAACTTTCTCTACTACATATCTTGCATGATTTTTAATTGCCCTTACTTTATAGGGTCCTAAATACTTTCCTTTAAGTTTCAGATTAACGCCATGTTGGGTATGCTTAATAGCAACAAATCATTTATTTTGAATCGTTTTCCCTTTTTATACCCTTGCAAAAAGGGTATATTAATTTTGGTCAAAAGTGTGCAACGCATCGAAGGATGCATCTCCGACCATATAAAGTATATATATTCTTGATCAGCACGACGAGACGAGTTCAAATAGCCATGTCCGTCCGTCCGTCCGTCCGTCCGTCCGTCCGTCCGTCCGTCTGGATCAACGCAAACTCCTCCTAGACCGTAAGAGCTACAGAGCTGAAATTTGCATGTAGCTTGTATATATTGCAGTCGTTGTATATCTCGGATTCAGCCGGATCGGACCACTATATCATATAGCTCCCATACAAACAGCAAAGTCACGAACAGTGACTTTTCTTAATAACTTCGTTATTTTCTGAGCTATTGTCATAAATTTAATATTGGTGGTTAATTACACATATAAACGATATGCCAAATTTGATCAAGATCGGGTGACTGTATCATATAGCTCCCATAGGAACGATCTTTCGAAAACAGTACTTTTGTCAATAACTTCGTACTTTTGACGCGATTGCTTTCAAATTAAACATTGTTAGTTTAATATATTGTTAATGACTGTGCCAAATTTGATAAGGATCGGGTAACTATATCATATAGCTCCCATAGGAACGATCGGTGGAAAACAGTGACTTTGATCAATATCTTCGTTATTTCCTATGCTACGACTGTTGGCCGTTCTTTCGCAAACATTATCCTTTTTAGATAAAACGTTTTTCCACTTTGATAGCTATAGGTAAGGAAAGAGTTACCAAAAAAGTTGCAAGGGTATAGAAACTTTGACGCGGTCGAAGTTAGCCCGGCCCTCTGGTTTCTCTTTAGATTGGCTGGCTTCTTGTTCTCCTCCTGAATTTGTTTTATATTTTCAACTGCGTCCAGTCTTATTTTCTTTCTGTGTTTTGCTAGTTCTTCGATTAGAAGATCAACGAGTAGTTCTTTAAGGTTTACATCCTCTGATCTACGCATGTCAATACCGGTTAGGATTTTAAAAGGAGCTATCTTAGTACTTCTAGGTGTCGTTGATGATTTGCTGAACTTTCCCTACGTATTTATACCATGAAGCTGGACTATCTAAACTCATTTTAGTCTGGTAATACATAAATGCACGATGTCGTGATCCTGGCAATACTTTTGTCACCCTTTTCTATTGAAGTTAGATATCCCTCTCTTTTGCCAGCCTTTGCGTTAGTAACAATACACTCCACACAACTATGTACCACACGAAAAACCTTATCTCTCAATTAGGGAATATATTGACGGAAAAATGACCCTGGGTATGCGCAAGTCTAATAATCTCATGTTCCATTGCCGAAGGCACTACAATCCATTCACAATTAGGGTCTTAAAAGAGAATCTCGTTGTCTATATGTAAGTCTTTATAACTTTCCTTTTCGACTAGAGTCTTTATTGCCTTGGTCCACTCATCTTGCAACTGAGTTTCTTTTAATCGATGTTTAATAGTGTCCTCAACAAGCATAAAACATGCAAAACGACTCAACGCATCGACGTGCCTCATTTGAGTACCTGATCGATGTACGATAACATAATCAAAATCCTGAAGATACATAGCCTAACGAGCAACTCTTAAAGGAACATCTTTCTTTTTCATGGTCATAGCGAATGCGTTACAAGCAGTAACTATGTTGAATCGAGATCCTAGGACATAAACACGCCATTTGGTTAGTGCTCCAATTATAGCAAGCACTTCGAGTTCGTAAGAATGATACCTTTCTTCGCACAATTTTCCTCTGGATGCTTTTGTAACAAAGCTGCCCCAAATCCGTATTTTGAAGCATCCGCATGTATTTCAGTTTGCAATTTCGGGTTAAACAATTTAAGGACGGGTTCTTTAGTCAACGCAGATCTTAGTTCTTCAAAAGCGAGTTTGTGTATATCTTTGAATTCAACTTCGAATCCTTACGCATTAAATCGGACAACGGTTTCGGGATTACTGCATACTTTCATAAACTTTCTAAATAGGAAGTTAGACCCAAAAATCCTTTTTGCTACTTGGATAGGAAAATTCGTACAGCTCTAATCTTTTCTATGCTCGGAGTTATGGTACCATTTTCCACATCATACCTAAAAATAGGACTTTTCGTTGCAGCATCTGCACTTACTCCAATTAATTCGTAACCGTTTTTGGCTGACATGTCTAGTACGCGTTTTAGCTTGTCCAAACCATTATCGATACCTGTACTGAATGATGATGTCATCTATGTAGACTACACAATCGCTTGCTTTAATCAAATCTCCTAACACAACCATTATGAATCTTGTAAATACAGCTGGTGAATTTAAAATACCGAAAGGAAAATACAGGAATTCATATTGTGGTACATGGAAAAATCCGTTTGTTAAGTCTAAAGTTGAAAACATATTGGCACCTAGCAACTTTTCTAAAACGCTGTCCATATGAGCCATGGGAAAGTTATCACGAAGAATCTTTTCGTTTAATTTCCTGTAGTCACAGCATAAACGCTTCTGACCATTCTTTTTCGAGACTAAGACAACTGGAGTCGCGTACTCAGAAGTACTGGTTTTAATTATTTTCTCTGCTAGCCATTCTTGAATTTGTTTATCAACGATTTCCTGATCACAAAGGGCTAAACGTCTCAGGTGCTAATACACAGGTATTTCGTCGCTCAATATAATTTTCATGCTTACTGGTGCGTTTGCATTTCTTGTTGACTGGTAGTTTCGAATTAATTTCTCTACTTCCCCTTTTATCAAATGGTTCAAATGCGAAAGATTTGTGTCTAGAATCTTATTCCTGTCTTCAATATTTGTGATGAAGATATTTCCAATCTCTCCTGCCCACGAATATCTGACTCATTTTGTTCTCTCTTTGGCATACTATGGGTGCGACAAACTTTATATTGACAGTGTTCAATATCGTTCGACCCAGTATAGCATTAAAACTTATGTCCTGATCTGGCACTACATGGAATTCTATGTTCATCACTAAACCATCCACTTTCACTGGTTTTATAAAACTACCGAAAGTCAAGACCTTACTGTCGCCAATTCCTGTTAAGTGTCTAGCTCCGCCTAATAACGGTTTCGATCCAATCATCAAAGAAATATTTCTTCGCATAAGACATAAACCAGCGCCAGTATCTACGAGTCCTTTAAATATAACGTTAGAATATACGATGTCTTTAAGTTCTAACCCTGACGGAGTAAATTCGCTTGACGGCTGTATTACTACATCTTCATTTTCTACCACGTTTGTATTTCACTCGTATTTAATTGGATTTTCTAGTTTGCACTGTGCCACTCGATGTCCTACTTTACCACATTTGAAACACTTTTGATCGTTCTTTGGACAGTCTCGTCTGATATGTGATGTATCACCGCAACCATAACATTTCCGATTCTTAGATATATCAATTATTTTACCCTGATTAATCTTTCTCCTGACTGAGCTTCAAACTTGTTTAACGACTTGTGTGAAGCACGAACTTTCTGATACGTTTCTATTTGAAACTTCAGTTCTTCTAGATTCCTGGCTTGAAATATAATAGCTTTATTTACTTATGAGTCTGGAATGCCCTTTACAAAGTATTCTATCAAGCTCTCATCGTCCAAATTCACTGGTTTGGCAATTTCCATTAAAGCATACAAATATTCATGTAAAGTCTCCTCTCTTTTCTGAGAACGTTGCGATAATATTCTATGAATCTCAGCTGCTGATCGTTTCAAATCAAATTCTTTGCGCAGTGCTGCTTTTAATATCTCCCAATTGTTTATACCAAGTTGACTCCAAATGAATGATTTAGCTGCTGCAGCTAACAACTGTTTGGCGTATACAAAGGTCTGTAACTTGTCCCATTGTACTGTAATAGCACACTCTTCTATCTCTTGTACCCACGAATCAATGTCGGGATTACCTGAGCCGGAAAAATAGGATACACTGCCCTCAACATCTTTTAAGGTGTACCAAGATCGACTAAAATTGTTTGTGGGCAATTCGCCTCTAATTCTTCTTACTCGCTATCTTGGTCTTGAATATCGTAATAAGTATGAAGTCTATTCTGTAGATCACGTTTTCTTCCCACTGTGCTTAGGTTCAATTCGGCCAACTTATTTCGCAAATCTGCGACTCGCAATGCCATAACCTCGTCAAGCTCCATATTACAATATTTTCTTTTGTTCAATACCAATAATTAATGCTAAGGTTAGTTTTAGTAAATTCAATTAAGGTTAGAACTATCTACATATAGTCCCCAAAAAATTTACCCAAGTCCGCTCCTGTCCCACGAAGTCTTCGTTTAATTTCTGCCAGCAGGTTGTCTGTCCTCTTCTAACGTTTTGTCTCTTGCCGCGTCCAGCTTCTGCCTCTGCCAACGGGTTGCCTCTGCCTCTGCCGACGTTTTGCCTCACGCTACGTCCAGCTTTGCCTCTGCCAAAGGGGTTGCCTTTGCCTCTGCCGACGTTTCACCTCGCGCTACTCCCAGCTTTGCCTCTGCCAACGGGTTGCCTCTGCTTCTGCCGACGTTTTGCCTCACGCTACGTCTAGATTTGCCTCTGCCAACGGATTGCCTCTGCCTCTGCTGACGTTTTGCGTCTTGATGCGCTCTGTCCAAATATTTCTAAACTGTTCTAGAAAAATTCACTGATCGCCGTCTGTTACCAAACATGCTCGTGCGTGTGGTGTCTGCGTCGTAACGTATTTGGGCGCTTGCTCTTACACAATGATGCCGCCACAAAAAGTGTTTGCTTTGTCACTTCGAAAAACTTTATTTGTTTCTCTTTCACTCACGCAGTGTTATATGTATGAATGTTAATTTCTTTAAACAATATTTCGGCCGATGTGGGAGGAGCCTCGATAAAAACTTGCAACTCAAAAAAAAAAAAAAAACAGAAAAGAAAAAAAGGAAGGCCGAATTTAAATGACCCGCGAATGCACTGCTTGATTGCAGAAAGAAAGTTCACCACCGTGGTACATTTCTTTTTCCCATTATGCCAATAGCGGATAATGTCACTTTGACAATTGACTTCGGGTCTAAACGAAGATCAAAGCTAGGCCTAGAGCATAGGCGAACTGTCTTGATAAATTCTTTTCAAATTGGCAACCGAGCGAAACAGTCCTTTGCAGGAAGTGAAAAAATTAATAGTTCATTTTTTTTTGTTGTTAAAATAACACAAGTAAATTTTAAATCCGAATAAATACAAGCCATCCTTCATGGACTTGAATCGGTGATAAAAAGAAACCAATTATGTTGGTGTTCTCTATTTCAAAATATACTTCTTGCGTAAGTGCTAATTTTTTCTTTGATTGAATAAAATTTGGTAATTTTGCAAATAAAATTCTTGCACGCAGATTTGCCAACTCTCGGTATGTTTGTCATAATGCCAAAATAAGGAAATTAAAATGTATTGCTTTGATTAAGCAGAAGGTAATTATACAGCTCTAGAAAAAAAACGGATTAACGACATTCATATTCATCCCATATATGTATATGATTTATTTTGTTAGACAAATATAAAGCCCAAGTTTTGGTATCGATGATTTCCAAAGCCGGAATTCCAAGATATTTATGTTGGATAGTGCAAGCGGCGAAGAAGTTATTCACCAAAGGGGACAAAGCAATTACATTGGCGACCAACTGATCAGTCAAATTTTTTTACGACCCCGGCAAGTGCTAGGGTATGCGGTGAGAAGTGACAAACGGCAAAAACACGCAGCCCAAAGAAAATATATCAGAGTTAAAAAAGTAAGTTGCAAGAAAAAAGAAAAGGAAACAACCCATGTGAAAAACAGTCTAACCAGAGTGCAAAGAAATTAAAATGGTTGAATCCAGATGAAGAATGTTGAAAACGAGTGAAAACGAAAAGTGTTAACTTCTTTTATTTTTTTGTTTAAATCTAGGTAATGTTATATAATCGAAAGTTAAAACAAGTGCATGAGAGGTTATTGTACAAGTAATAATTGGTAATAAGAAAGAGAAAACAGAGGGAGTGAAGCAAGTGAAAAAAAAGGCAAACAAATTTACAAAGAAGAAAACGCAAAGAAAAATTTTGAGCCACATTGTGCAAAATCAAATTTTTTTTATACCATACACCCATAGGGTGAAATGGTATATTAAAGTCGCCAAAATGTATGTAACAGGCAAATGTTTCCGACCATATAAAGTATATATATTCTTGATCAGCACGACGAGACGAGTTTATGTAGCCATGTCCGACCGTCCGTCTGGATCAACGCAAACTCCTCCTAGACCGTTGGAGCTACAGAGCTGAACTTTTGCATGTGGGCTTGTATATACTGCAGGCGTTGTATATCTCGGATTCACCCGGATGGGATCACTATATCATATAGCTCCCATACAAATGGCATAGTCACGAACAGTGACTTTTCTTAATAACTTTGTTATTTTCTGAGCTATTGTCATAAAATTTAATATTAATTACACATATAAGCGACTATGCCAAATTTGATCAAGATCGGGTGACTATATCATATAGCTCCCATAGTAACGATCGGAGGAAAACAGTGACTTTGATCAATATCTTCGTTATTTCCTATACTAAGATTGTAAACCGTTCTTTCGCAAACATTAGCCTTTTTAGCTTGAACGTTTTTCCACTTTGATAGCTATAGGTAAGGAAAGAGTTACCATAAAAGTTGCAAGGGTATACAAACTTTGACGCGGTCGAAGTTAGCCCCGGCCCTCTGGTTTTAAATTCATTTATGTGCAATTCAAAAAAAGAAAGGAAGATGATTTTTTTTAGAGAATGGAACTATGGGATTTAGAGGCAAGAGACCCCAACCCAACCGCTTCAAAGAAAGAGACTACCAATTTATGAGTGTACCTATGTAAATTTCGATTTCCCGTTACTAAGCCAAAAAAAAAAAAAAAACAAAAAATAATAACAGAACGCAGATTTCAAGAGTAGTCCCTAGTGATAAATTAAATTATTACTTCCGAATTCACTTAGAGTAACCCGAAAAGAAAAATTATTTATAGATTTATTTCAAAAAAAAAAAAGGAAATTTAATAACATTTGGTTGATTTGAAAACGCTATCAAATATTTAAAATGCCATTAACACATAGTGATAAAGATTGCGAGGAGGCACCACGATCATCCTCATCACAAGTGTGTAGCATTTGTTCACAATTTATCTCAGACTTACACGAGAGGGCACCAACCAACTGTATGCACTCATTCCATAGGAATTGTATAATTACTTATGTTTCGACAAATCAAGAATGTCCGGTATGCAAGCCTTTGTGCCACCTTACAGATGTACAAGTTAGAACTGAGTTATCAACCAGTCAAAAACAAGGAGCAGTTGCTAAAGTTCATAATACACGTCAGCAGGCGCAAGCACACCTTTTATCTGGTCCAGAACAGTCAGCAATACCTGATGACACTAGTCCGCAAAATACGGTAATGAATTCATCAGAAGAGGTAGAACCACTACGAACTGCGAAAAGACAGGGAAGACCTCCTAAGCGAAGAGTACAACGCGCTCAACCAGAAAATTTTGAGAGACATCAGACAAGAGTCAACGCCGTAGCTAGTACATCGGCACCAGCGGTCGACTACGAAAGATTGTTTTTTTTTGATTAAATACGCAGGCTAGAGCACAATCTTCACCCAGAAATTCGCCGATTTCTACATCAAGTTTCAGGAGCGAAAAGGTTACACAGATTATCCAGAGTTGGGGTATAAAGTTCGACGGATCACAGAAATGCAGTACCGTTCAAGAATTCTTGTACAGAGTGCGTGCATTAACTATGAATAGTTTAGATGGAGACTTATCAGTAGTCTGTAAGAATCTACATATTCTCCTAACTGGAAAAGCTCGAGATTGGTATTGGAAATACCGTAAAGAAATTACTCAAGTAGAATGGACAGATTTTTGTGACAAACTCAAAAGACAATATAGTGATAATAAAAATGATGATTTAATTTTTGAAGAAATAAGAAGTAGGAAGCAAAAGATTGGAGAATCATTTGATAATTTTTATGAGGATGTAATATCCATTGTTAGTAGGCTTTCGGTTCCATTAGAAGAGGATAGACTAGTGCAGCAGTTGCAGCGTAACCTCATACCGGAAGTGTGTGAAGCATTGTTATATATATCAGTTGTTTCGGTGTCACATCTACGACAGCTAGTTCAAAGAAGAGAAAATTTATTAGGAGAGACACTAATCAAGCGCCCGATCAAGAGTGTAAATTTTTCTAAACCTGTTTACAAGTCCGTAACTGCAGTACTAGAGACCGCAGAACATTCAGAAGACGAGTAGTTTGCTGGAATTGTGACGTAGAAGGACATCGCTGGGACATGTGCCTAGAAGATCGGATTATCTATTGTTACTGATGCGGAACAAAAGGAGTATACAAGCCGCAGTGCATAAAATGTTCAAATCGGACGGAAAACTATCGGAAGGGACCACCGTAAGGCAACAAGCGGACGGACCCTTAGTAACTGTTGCTCAAAAAAGATTAAATCCTAATTTCACTGAAAAAGAAAAGCAAGAAAAGATTTCAGATTTACAAAAAAATAGAAAGAATATTAAGTTACATCCAATAAAACCATATCACATACGTTTAAAGGAATATACATAAGCCCGCGAAAGAATATTTTCCGATGGTAGTAATGTCGCATGCGTCAAGAGAGCACCAAAACGCTCAACCTTGCGTATGCGTAACTTTTGGAAAGCGGTACGGAATACCAAAAGAAGGTTAATTTGTTCAGTAATTAATGAAGCCGTAGATGGCCGATTTTATGCTTCAATTTCATATTTACAATTTTTAGAATTAGGCTTATTAGACAAAGGGGCAAATATTAGTTGCATTGGAGCAGACCTGGCTAAAATAGACTGGTCGCACAATTCAAAATTTCGCAAAAATAATTCGTCAGTAAAAACGGCTGATGGGCAGCCACAAACAGTTATTGGATCCATACAACTGAACGTAAAATATAGAGAGCAGATGAAGGACATTAATTTCTTTATAATCCCTTCTATTAAGCATAGGGTAGTATTAGGAACAGATTTTTGGAAAGCTTTCAAATTGGCCCCGGGGGTAATTTCCTCGATTGAAACTTCAAATAGCAACGTGCCTAGATTACCAGAGAAAGACGGTGAGGAAAAGTTTCCGCTGACAGCAGAAGAAGAAAAACGTTTAGGCGGAATCATTAGTCTATTTCCAGACTTTGAAAGGCAAGGCCTCGGAAGAACAAAGCTTCTGCAACATCATATAGAGGTAGGCAATGCCACCCCGATTAAACTGCGATTTTACCCAGTTTCACCGGCGGTTGAAAAAGTTATGTTTCAGGAGATCCATAGAATGTTAGAGCTAGGAGTTATTGAGAAGTCAAATAGTCCTTGGAGTTCGCCCATGCGTTTGGTGATTAAACCTGGAAAAGTGCGTTTATGCTTAGATGCACGACGTATTAACGAGGTTACAAAGAAGGACGCATACCCACTGCCCAGCATCAATGAAATTTTCGCAAGACTACCAAAAGCTAAAATCATCTCCAAGATAGATTTGAAGGATGCTTTTTGACAAATAGGTTTGAGTGAGGAATCAAAAGCAATCACAGCATTTACAGTACCCGGTCGTCCATTGTATCATTTTGTGGTCATGCCCTTTTGTTTGTGTAATGCCGCGCAAACAATGTTTAGACTAATGGATGAAAAAATACCACCCGAATTAAAATATTGTACTTTTGGATACTTAGACGATTTATGTGTAGTATCAGAAAGCTTTGAGGAAGATCTATTTGTTTTAGCCAAGCTAGCTGAGCAATTTCGAATAGCGAACGTGACTTTAAATGTGGCAAAGAGCAAATTTTGTGTCACAAAAGTTGCATTTTTAGGATATATAGTTGGCAATGGAGGAATTTCAACTGACTCATCAAAAACAGACGCGGTTCAGTCATGGCCAATTCCGAAAACAGTTAAACAAGTAAGAACGTTTATGGGAGTAGTCTGATGGTATAGACGATTTATACCTAACTTTTCAGATATCAGTTTTCGAATCACCGAGCTTCTGTCGTCGAAAAAGAAATTTGTCTGGAACGAGCAAGCTCAGGAATCCTTTGAAAAGCTTAAATCTGCATTGACTTCAGCTCCAGTGTTGCAGAACCCGAACATCGAACGGAAGTTCTATGTGCATTGCGATGCGAGTGATGTCGGCATAGGCGCTACGTTAGTTCAAATGTCAGACGAAGGAGATGAAAAAGCAATTATATTTATCTCCAAGAAACTGAGTTCAGCTCAACAAAACTACAGTGTAATGGAGCGGGAATGTTAAGCAGCATTAGAAGCAATCGACAGGTTTAGATGCTATATTGAGATGCAGGAGTTTGAATTGATTACGGATCATGCGAGCCTTTTGTGGCTGATGAAGCAACCTAATTTGAAGGGACGTTTGGCTAGATGGGCCATGAAATTGCAAAGTTACAAGTTCACGATAAGCCATAGAAGAGGTCGGACAATGTCGTACCTGATGCGCTTTCGAGAATGTTTTCAGATGAAATAAGTGCACTAAAAGAAGTTTATCCTGGTGTTGATTTAAATTCCAACTGTTTTAGTGATAATGAATATCAGAATTTGAAAAAAAAGTTTTAGATAGTCTGGCAGAGTATCCAGATATACGAGTAGAAGATGGTTTTGTCTATATACGAACTGAAAATGATGATGGAAATTTAGAAAATCAAGAATCGAGATGGAAACTGTGGATTCCATCTGGTTTGACGACTGAAGTCATATCCAGTGCTCATAATAGTGTTATATCAGCACATGGAGGAATGGCTAAGACCCTAGAATTAATAAGGAGATTTTTTTATTGGCCAGGCATGGTGTCACAAGTGAGAGATTATGTACGTAACTGTGATATTTGTCAGTCTACCAAAGCCCCGAATTACATTTTAAAACCGCCGGAAAGCCAGCAGTTTCAATGCGTCCTTTTCAAAGGTTATACATAGACCTGCTCGGTCCATATCCACGCAGTAAGCGAGGGCATATTGGGTTGGTAATAGTTTTGGATCACTTTTCCAAATTTCATTGGCTTTGTCCGTTGAAGAAGTTGACATCTCGTTTAATACAGGAGTTTCTTTAGGATCATATTTTCTTTATGTTTGGTATTCTGGAAATCCTATTGAGCGATAACGGAGCACAATTCAAAGCGGTCGAATTTAACACGTGGCTAACGAAGCTTGGTATTAAGCATGTATATACAGCGTTGTATTCACCTCAAGCCAACGCCTCAGAACGGGTGAATCGATCAATCATAGCAGCGATTAGAGCTTATCTTAACGATGATCATAGAGAGTGGGATGAACATATTCCAGCAATTAGTTGTGCTCTTCACGGAATGGTCATCATGTGAGCATTAATTGTTCTCCATATCATGCAGTTTTGGCTTTGATATGATCACACATGGGTCTCATTATAGTCCACTAAGTAAGTTCAATTTATTAGATGAATCACTTAATCCCCTTAGGAAAGACGATCAATTGTTGTTGAGAAAAGAAATAAAATGGCAAATTGCATCAGCAGCAGATAAAAACGCCAAGCAGTATAACGTGCGCACTAGGCAAATTCATTTTAGGATAGGCCAAGAAGTATTTAGAAGAAACTTCAGCCAGAGTAATTTTCAGAAAAATATGAATGCGAAATTTAATCCGCAATAGGTAAAATCTGTTGAAATTATGGAAATATGCTATTTACATTTGTGGAAATAGTTTAATATGCAAATTACATTTTATCGATTTATAGCTTTATGATTATCTTTATTATACCCTTGCAAAAAGGGTATATTAATTTTGGTCAGAAGTGTGCAACGCATAGAAGGAAGCATCTCCGACCATATAAAGTATATATATTCTTGATCAGCACGACGAGACCAGTTCAAATAGCCATGTCCGTCCGTCCGTCCGTCCGTCCGTCCGTCCGTCCGTCCGTCCGTCCGTCCGTCCGTCCGTCCGTCCGTCCGTCCGTCTGGATCAACGCAAAGTCCTCCTAGACCGTAAGGGCTACAGAGCTGAAATTTTGCATGTAGGCTTGTATATACTGCAGGCGTTGTATATCTCGGATTCAGCCGGATCGGATCACTATATCATATAGCTCCCATACAAAATGCAAAGTCACGAACTGTGACTTTTCTTAATAACTTCGTTATTTTCTGAGCTATTGTCATGAAATTTAGTATTAGTGAGTTAATTACACATATAAACGACTGTGCCAAATTTGATCAAGATCGGGTTACTATATCATATAGCTCCCATAGGAACGATCTTTCGAAAACAGTGACTTTTGTCAATAACTTCGTCACTTTTGACGCGATTGCTTTCAAATTAAACATTTGTTAGTTTAATATATCTGTTAATGACTGTGCCGAATTTGATAAAGATCGGGTTACTATATCATATAGCTCCCATAGGAACGATCGGTGGAAAACAGTGACTTTGATCAATATCTTCGTTTTTTCCTATGCTAAAATTGTAGGCCGTTCTTTCGCAAACATTAGCCTTTTTAGCTTAAACATTTTTCCACTTTGATGGCTATAGGTAAGGAAAGAGTTACCATAAAAGTTGCAAGGGTATACAAACTTTGACGCGGTCGAAGTTAGCCCCGGCCCTCTGGTTTCCTACTTCCATACTTCATATTCTAGAAAATCGTGCTCGAGAGTATAGTTCTAATAATTAAAACAAATTTCAAGTAAAAACAAATTTCAAATAAAAATGCCTAAAATATGCTAAATTTAATGCTCGTCCAAAATTCCAAGGTTTTAAAGCGGACAAAGTTAAACCTAAGAACGAAGCGAAGAAGGCGGTAATTTCCCCTAATACGAAAGTAATGGTGATGGCTCCTTATGGCCACGTTTCCCGTGAGGTACGGCCACTCACTAGAAGTCTGACTTCCAAACCAAGGAGTATCAAGAAAAAACGTCATGTGGCCGATAACGTGAAAGAAATGGCGGTCAAAAGCCTGAAGTCAGTTGGTAAAGAAGTACAAAAAAATAAGAAATAAAAAAGAATGGCTTAAGGCCGCAGCTAAGGGCGATCGACGGGAAAAGTTCAAGAAAATCGTTAATAAACATCCCCGAGAGCTGGCCATCTGAAGAGGACACACCAAGATAAATATTGCTAGAAATGACCAAAAAGTTTTGGTTAAGGTCAAGAAAGAGGAGGACAAAGCATATGAAAAGAAATAAGGCTTACGTATATATTGAATTTTTTTTGCATTAGAATTGACAACGATTCTACAAATCTTTCAAAATTGACTTTTTTCGACCCATATTTGTATTTAAAAATAAATAAACATCTCGATTGTTAATGCAATTTTATATCTTTTGCTCTTTACAATGGGCAAATTGGGTTGTTTGGTAGTTCTATAGGGCGTTCCGTGAAGCTCACCTTATTTAAGACCGGCATTCATCCAATTAGCTATTGCTTTCAGAGAGCTAAAAACAGGCGGACATGGACAATTTTTCTAGCTAGCAGACTGATCTACATTTTTACATTTGAGCAGTGACAGAAATCGATATGTATAATTGATTATAAGTTTAAGTTATATTTTTTTACTTGATCCTTAGAATAAGAAGTAGATGCACGAATATCCAAGTTAATGGTGGAAAGGTTTATCTTCAATAGGCCCAAATATGTAATAATTAGGAAGTAACTCCAAAAGCTTTCCTAAGTTGTAATGATAACAATCGAATAAATCTGGTCTTGCGGGTATTGTGAAACCACTTAAAAGCCATTCCCTCAATATTCCACAGTAAATACAACTAGATTATAGACTAGAATCAATATTTTACTGTTAACCATTCATAGAAATAAAATTAAGGCATAGTATATTAGACGTAAATATAATATTTAATAGAATCACATCTAAATAATGTTAATAGAAAGATTATTATGAAATCCTGATTTCATCCAATTAGCTATTGCTTTCAGAGAGCTAAAAACAGGCGGACATGACCAATTTTTCTAGCTAGCAGACTGATCTACATTTTACATTTGAGCAGTGACAGAAATCGATATGTATAATTGATTATAAGTTTAAGTTATATTTTTTACTTGATACTTAGAATAAGAAGTAGATGCACGAATATCCAAGTAAATGGTGGAAAGGTTTATCTTGAATAGCCCCAAATATGTAATAATTAGGAAGTAACCCCAAAAGCTTTCGTAAGTTGTTATGGTAACAATGGAATAAGTGTTTAATACGATTTTTTAAAGAACGTGCTTTATCCTCATCAATCGAATAAATCTGGTCTTGCGGGTATTGTGGAGCCACTTAAAAGCCGTTCCCTCAATATTCCACTGTAAATACAACTAGATTATAGACTAGAATCAGTATTTTACTGTTAACCATTCATAGAAATAAAATTACGATACAATATATTTGACTTAAATATAATATTTAATGGAATGACATCTAAAAGATGTTAATAGAAAGATTATTATGAAATCCTGATTAGACACTGACCGAAGAACAAGTAGGCGGGAGAGTGAAAAACAAAAAGTGAAAAGTAGGCCATGTCCATTTGCCTTGTTTACCTGCTCATTTCCTACTTCCATATTTCATACTCTAGAAAATCGTGCTCGAGAGTATAGTTCTAATAATTAAAACAAATTTCAAGTTAAAACAAATTTCAAGTAAAAATGCCCAGTCCTGACTGGCCTAACTTTAATAAACCCGGAAACGGCAATTTGAAAAATTTGCCCAAAAACTGAAGGTTCCAAAGATGGCCTTAGATTGGCGCATCCAAATTATGAAGCCGAAGCCAAAGTGGAAGGATGCACCAAAATATGCTAAATTTAATGCTCGTCCAAAATTCCAAGGTTTTAAAGCGGACAAAGTTAAACCTAAGAACGAAGCGAAGAAGGCGGTAATTTCCCCTAATACGAAAGTAATGGTGATGGCTCTTTTTGGCCACGTTTCCCGTGAGGTACGCCCACTCACTAGAAGTCCGACTTCCAAACCAAGGAGTATCAAGAAAAAACGTCATGTGGCCGATAACGTGAAAGAAATGGCGGTCAAAAGCCTGAAGTCAGTTGGTAAAGAAGTACAAAAAAATAAGAAATAAAAAAGAATGGCTTAAGGCCGCAGCTAAGGGCGATCGACGGGAAAAGTTCAAGAAAATCGTTAATAAACATCCCCGAGAGCTGGCCATCCGAAGAGGACACACCAAGATAAATATTGCTAGAAATGACCAAAAAGTTTTGGTTAAGGTCAAGAAAGAGGAGGACAAAGCATATGCAAGGAAATAAGGCTTACGTATATATTGCATTTTTTTGCATTAGAATTGACAACGATTCTACAAATCTTTCAAAATTGACTTTTTTCGACCCATATTTGTATTTAAAAATAAATAAACATCTCGATTGTTAATGCGATTTTATATCTTGCTCTTTACAATGGGGAAATTTGGCTGTTTGGTAGATCGATTGGGCGTCCCGAGGAGCTCACCTTATTTAAGACCGGAATTCATCCAATTAGCTATTGCTTTCAGAGAGCTAAAGACAGGCGGACATGGCCAATTTTTCTAGCTAGCAGACTGATCTACATTTTTACATTTGAGCAGTGACAGAAATCGATATGTATAATTGATTAAGTTTAAGTCATATTTTTTTACTTGATAGTTTGAATAAAAAGTAGATGCACGAATATCCAAGTAAATGGTGGAAAGGTTGATCTTGAATAGACCCAAATATGTAATAATTAGGAAGTAACCACAAAAGCTTTCCTAAGTTGTTATGGTAACAATATAAAAAGTGTTTAATACGATTTTTTTAAGAACGTGCTTTATCCTCATCAATCGAATAAATCTGGTCTTGCTATTGTGGAGCCACTTAAAAGCCATTAACTCAATATTCCACTGTAAATACAACTAGATTATAGACTAAAATCAGTTATTTACCGACAAAGGCAGTAGGCGGGAGAGTGAAAAATAAAAAGTGAAAAGTAGGCCATGTCCATTTGCCTAGTTTACCTGCCTCATTTCCTACTTCCATATTTCACATTCTAGAAAATCGTGCTCGAGAGTATAGTTCTAATAATTAAAACAAATTTAAAGTAAAAATAAATTTCAAATAAAAATGCCCAATCCCTATTGGCCTAACTTTAACAAAAAAGGCAAGTTTAAACAATTTGCCCAAAAACTGAAGGTTCCCAAAAAAATGGCTACAGATTGGCGCAGACAAATTATGAAGCCCAAGCCAAAGTGGAAGGATGCACCAAAATGTGCTAAATTTAATGCTCGTCCAAAATTCATCCAATTAGCTATAGCTTTCAGAGAGCTAAAAACAGGCGGACATGGCCAATTTTTCTAGCTAGCAGACTGATGTACATTTTTACATTTGAGCAGTGACAGAAATCGATATGTATAATTGATTATAAGTTTAAGTTATATTTTTTTACTTGATCCTTAGAATAAGAAGTAGATGCACGAATATCCAAGTTAATGGTGGAAAGGTTTATCTTGAATAGGCCCAAATATGTAATAATTAGGAAGTAACTCCAAAAGCTTTCCTAAGTTGTTATGGTAACAATGGAATATGTGTTTAATTCGATTTTTTAAAGAACGTGCTTTGTCCTCATCAATCGACTAAATCCGGTCTTGCGGGTATTGTGGAGCCACTTAAAAGCCATTCCCTCAATATTCCACTGTAAATACAACTAGATTATAGACTACAATCAGTATTTTACTAATTACCACACATAGAAAAAAATTAAGACATAATATGTTAAACTTAAATATAATATTTAATGGAATCACATCTAAAAGATGTTAATAGAAAGATTATTATGAAATCCGGATCAGACACTGACCGACGAACAAGTAGGCGGGAAAGTGAAAAATAAAAAGTAAAAAGTAGGCCATGTCCAATTGCCTAGATTACCTGCCTCATTTCCTACTTCCATACTTCACATTCTAGAAAATCGTGCTCGAGAGTATAGTTCTAATAAAACAAATTTCAAGTAAAAACAAATTTCAAATAAAAATGCCCAATCCTGACTGGCCTAACTTTAATAAACCCGGAAACGGCAAGTTTAAAAAATTTGCTCAAAAACTGAAGGTTCCAAAGGCAGTAGGCGGGCAAGTGAAAAATAAAAAGTGAAAATGAGGCCATGTTCATATGCCTAGTTTACCCGCCTCATTTCCTACTTCCATACTTCACATTCTAGAAAATCGTGCTCGAGAGTATAGTTCTAATAATTAAAACAAATTTCAAGTAAAAACAAATTTCAAATAAAAATTCCCAATCCTGACTGGCCTAACTTTAATTAACCCGGAAACGGCAAGTTTAAAAAATTTTCTCAAAAACAGAAGGTTCCTAAAATGGCGACAGATTGGCGCAACCAAATTATGAAGGCGAAGCCAAAGTGGAAGGATGCACCCAAATAAGCTAAATTTAATGCTCGTCCAAAATTCCAAGGTTTTAAAGCGGACAAAGTTAAACCTAAGATCGAAGCGAAGAAGGCGGTAATTTCCCCTAATACGAAAGTAATGGTGATGGCTCCTTTTGGCCACGTATCCCGTGAGGTACGCCCACTCACTAGAAGTCCGACTTCCAAACCAAGGAGTATCAAGAAAAAACTTCGTGTGGCCGATAACGTGAAAAAAATGGCGGTCAAAAGCCTGAAGTCAGTTGGTAAAGAAGTACAAAAAATAAGAAATAAAAAAGAATGGCTTAAGGCCGCAGCTAAGGTCGAACAACTGGAAAAGTTCAAGAAAATCTTTAATAAACATCCCCGAGAGCTGGCCATCCAAAGAGGACACCAAGACAAATATCGCTAAAAATGACCAAAAAGTTTTGGTTAAGGTGAAGAAAGAGGAGGACAAAGCATATGAAAGGAAATAAGGCTTACGTATATATTGAATTTTTTTTGCATTAGAATTGACAACGATTCTACAAATTTTTAAAATTTCTATAATCTTTTTTAACCCATATTTGTATTTAAAAATAAGTAAACATCTGGATTGTTAATGCAATTTTATATCTTTTGCTCTTTAAAATGGGCAAATTGGGTTGTTTGGTAGTTCTATTGGGCGTTCCGAGGAGCTCACCTTATTTAAGACCGGCATTCATCCAATTAGCTATTGCTTTCAGAGAGCTAAAAACAGGCGGACATGGACAATTTTTCTAGCTAGCAGACTGATCTACATTTTTACATTTGAGCAGTGACAGAAATCGATATGTATAATTGATTATAAGTTTAAGTTATATTTTTTTACTTGATCCTTAGAATAAGAAGTAGATGCACGAATATCCAAGTTAATGGTGGAAAGGTTTATCTTGAATAGGCCCAAATATGTAATAATTAGGAAGTAACTCCAAAAGCTTTCCTAAGTTGTAATGATAACAATCGAATAAATCTGGTCTTGCGGGTATTGTGAAGCCACTTAAAAGCCATTCCCTCAATATTCCACAGTAAATACAACTAGATTATAGACTAGAATCAATATTTTACTGTTAACCATTCATAGAAATAAAATTAAGACATAATATATTAGACGTAAATATAATATTTAATAGAATCACATCTAAATAATGTTAATAGAAAGATTATTATGAAATCCTGAATTCATCCAATTAGCTATTGCTTTCAGAGAGCTAAAAACAGGCGGACATGACCAATTTTTCTAGCTAGCAGACTGATCTACATTTTACATTTGAGCAGTGACATAAATCGATATGTATAATTGATTATAAGTTTAAGTTATATTTATACCCTTGCAAAAAGGGTATATTAATTTTGGTCAGAAGTGTGCAACGCATAGAAGGAAGCATCTCCGACCATATAAAGTATATATATTCTTGATCAGCACGACGAGACGAGTTCAAATAGCCATGTCCGTCCGTCCGTCCGTCCGTCCGTCCGTCCGTCCGTCTGGATCAACGCAAACTCCTCCTAGACCGTAAGGGCTACAGAGCTGAAATTTTGCATGTAGGCTTGTATATACTGCAGGCGTTGTATATCTCGGATTCAGCCGGATCGGATCACTATATCATATAGCTCCCATACAAACGCCAAAGTCACGAACAGTGACTTTTCTTAATAACTTCGTTATTTTTTGAGCTATTGTCGTGAAATTTAATATTGGTGAGTTAATTACACATATAAACGACTATGCAAAATTTGATCAAGATCGGATGACTATATCATATAGCTCCCATAGGAACGATCGTTCGAAAACAGTGACTTTTGTCAATTACTTCGTTACTTTTGAAGCAATTGTCATAAAAATTCATATTTCTCAGTTTAGCATAACTATTAATGACTGTGCCAAATTTGATTAAGATCGGGCGACTATATCATATAGCTCCCATAGGAACAATCGGTGGTGAACAGTGACTTTGATCAATAACTTCGTTATTTCCTAAGCCGTTCTTTCGCAAATATTAGACCTTTTACTCAAAAAACTTGCAAGGGTATACAAACTTTGACGCGGTCAAAGTTAGCCCCGGCCCTCTGGTTTTTACTTGATACTTAGAATAAGAAGTAGATGCACGAATATCCAAGTAAATGGTGGAAAGGTTTATCTTGAATAGCCCCAAATATGTAATAATTAGGAAGTAACCCCAAAAGCTATCGTAAGTTGTTATGGTAACAATGGAATAAGTGTTTAATACGATTTTTTAAAGAACGTGCTTTATCCTCATCAATCGAATAAATCTGGTCTTGCGGGTATTGTGGAGCCACTTAAAAGCCATTCCCTCAATATTCCACTGTAAATACAACTAGATTATAGACTAGAATCAGTATTTTACTGTTAACCATTCATAGAAATAAAATTACGACATAATATATTTGACTTAAATATAATATTTAATGGAATGACATCTAAAAGATGTTAATATAAAGATTATTTTGAAATCCTGATCAGACACTGACCGACGAACAAGTAGGCGGGAGAGTGAAAAACAAAAAGTGAAAAGTAGGCCATGTCCAATTGCCTAGTTTACCCGCCTCATTTCCTACTTCCATACTTCACATTCTAGAAAATCGTGCTCGAGAGTATAGTTCTAATAATTAAAACAAATTTCAAGTAAAATAAATTTCAAATAAAAATGCCCAATCCTGACTGGCCTAACTTTAATAAACCCGGAAACGGCAAGTTTAAAAAATTTGCTCAAAAACTGAAGGTTCCTAAAATGGCGACAGATTGGCGCAACCAAATTATGAAGGCGAAGCCAAAGTGCAAGGATGCACCCAAATGTGTTTAATTTAATTCTCGTTCAAAATTCCAAGGTTTTAAAGCGGACAAAGTGAGGTACGCCCACTCACTAGAAGTCTGACTTCCAAACCAAGGAGTATCAAGAAAAAACGTCATGTGGCCGATAACGTGAAAGAAATGGCGGTCAAAAGCCTGAAGTCAGATGGTAAAGAAGTACAAAAAATAAGAAATAAAAAAGAATGGCTTAAGGCCGCAGCTAAGGGCGATCGACTGGAAAAGTTCAAGAAAATCGTTAATAAACATCCCCGAGAGCTGGCCATCCGAAGAGGACACACCAAGATAAATATCACTGGAAATGACCAAAAAGTTTTGGTTAAGGTGAAGAAAGATGAGGACAAAGCAATTTCTATAATGACTTTTTTCGACCCATATTTGTATTTATAAATAGGTAAACTTCTGGATTGTTAATGCAGTTTTATTTTTTTTGCTCAATGGGGAAATTTGGTTGTTTGGTAGTTCGATTGGGTGTCCCGAGGAGCTCATCTTATTTGGGACCGGATTTCATCCAATTAGCTATTGCTTTACTGCTGACATGGCGGCTTGACCAATCTTACTAGAGAATACATTTCAAAGTGCTTTCTCCTCTCCTTGATCCGACCAATTTTGTGATACCCTCTTTAAGCACTTTAAGATCCGGGTACTTCTTAGTTTTGCCCCCATTTGGAAAGAGTATCAAAACAACGACATTGACAAAGGTCTTTTCGTCGTATTTGTTGTTTGTATTTTGCTGGTCGTCACCTTGCTTGGGAGTTCATTAAAAGCGAGTATGTTAAATAAAATTATGTATTTTGTCAAAAGAGAAACAACAAAATTGCGGTATTACTGAATATGGGTGTGGGCTTACATAATATACACATTGATGCGATAATGTTTAATGGTTATAGAATGATGTCAGAGCAGATATCTTTGCAACCTGTGCAGAGCAATTCGTTACTAGACATCGACATTTAATGTGATTACAAACATGGGAGTAGATAGAAAATCCGGTTCAGGGGTAAAATTTTATTTCAAGGGGAGACTAAAATATAAAATCCATGCAAGTCTTATGCTTCTCAAACTGTACTGTAACATTCATAAACTGCAGCGACCTTTAATCAGAAAAAGCACTAGTGAGCGTCCAACCAAGAAGCTAAGTAGATGATGAAAAAAAAGAAAAATATAACCAAACAGAAACTTGATTAAAGTTAAGAAAAACGTAATATTCAACTTGGTGCTGTTGTTCATTATTATGGCCATTGTTGATGTTGTTGTTGTTATTGTTGTTGCTGCTTGACATTTCGCACACAACACAAGAGAAAAAAACAAACTAAACAAAAACAAAAGAAGACTCTACTGCTGCAGGCACAATTTTATGCTTTTATTTTGTATATTTCAGGGATTTCTGCTTTTCGCAATTTGTTGCAGCAAAAGCATTGAAAATGCATAAAAAAAAAATTTTAAATTTCAAAAATTATTTTGAGTTTGCCTTAATTAGCTTTGTTAAACGAGAAGAAGAAAAAAACCAGAGCCCTAGCCAAATGGCATGCCAAAAGATGTGAAATGGGAAATCATCAGCAACAAGTTGCAAATTATTTGCCGTAGTAAATGTCAAACTGTACTTGAAATGGGAGCGGATTCGAGTCATGGTGGGATGGGGGCGGAAAGAGGGACAAACTGCATGCCAACAAGTGTTATGCCATGCCATGTAGTGACCTGTTTTCAAGTCTCTTAGAATTAATTTTCAATTAATTTTCAAAGTATCTCATATCATAGCAAGTCAATCTAGTTACCTAGAAATACTCACTCACAAAAGGTCATATGAATTGAAAGAAAATATTTCAGTGGAATAGTAACAATATTGCTGCGAGCTTGAAAATTATTTGAATAAAAAGTTTCAAAAATTATCGTGTTGGTGCTTGAGACAAAAATTAAAAAATTTGTACTTAATTAAAATTGTGCAAAAAAAATAGATAAAATCCTTACATGAAAAACACGCGAATTTTAAAAAATATATAACAACTAATTTTTAAGTCCAGTCCATGTAAAACAGGAAGCAGATTTATTCCCTTACATCAAAATTACATATGTCAATTTCAAAAAGTAACAAAAGTTGAATATTGTCCCTTTGGCCACACTTATGTTATACATATTAAAAACAACATCAAAATTAAGTACAAATTTTAGCATACATTCATCCCTCTAATCTAAACATTTTTAAAATCCTTATTGTTCCTTTTGGCAAAAATTGGGAAATACATTTAAATTAAGTAAAAATTTAAGAACATAATACACTAAAAGTTACAAAAGTTGTTAACTTTAATCATTTTATATCAAAATTAAGTAAAATTTTAACACGAAATAGGCATAGAACTCATCATCAAAATTAAGTACAAATTTTAAAATATATTCCATAAAATGTTACAAAAATAAAAAGTTATCATTCATTATACGAAATATATATTTTTTATATTACATTACAGTATGTCGGAGATTGTAAAGGTGGTTTATACTCCTGCTTCACGAGGACGTGTAATTTGTCAGGATGACCGTGAAGATTGAATTAGGCATTTCTAATAATTTGAATTGTGTGCCTAATGTTAAGGCGATTTGATCAGTGTTAAGTAATGAATATCTTGATTGATGTAGAACTGTTTAACACTAGTAGATATGTGCGATGACAGCGTAGGCTGTCATCGAGTGTGGCTCAGTGTGCGGTTGAGAGAATTCAGTCTCTTTTCTTCTGGAAGTCAACCGTAATGCACGTCGAGACTCGCTGCACAAAATTAGTGGAAAAATGGAATCCAACAACGGAATCAACGATTCAGGAAACCCTGAACTCCTCTCTTCGCCGATATCAGAAGTGGGGTCTAACTCAAGACCAACAATAAATGAGAAGCAGTTTCGCATTTTATTAGAACAACAAAATTGAAACTTCTGGGAGATCTGGGAGTCTTGCCGTGTGTGGGAGTCGGCTAATGACGTCACTTTTAACAAAATGGCGTGGCATGGATCATGAGCAAATTGCTGCATCGGTTGTTCTTAGTCACTTAGCAAACTATGACAGCAGACTACAACGAATTGCGTACACACTGACTATTCGCAGCAGACGAGACTTACGGTCCGAGTTACAAGTCTTTTCGTTTGACAATATTCGCCTATATTCGGAAGAAAGTTAACGTCTCGAATATTGCGGTGGAGAAGTTTAAATTTTCTTATTCTCGGGACATTTCGTCCTTTAAAATTAGTGTTTCTGCCAATATTTTCGACACTATATGTCGAGAAGATTTTTGGCCTAAACATATAATAGTTAAGGAATATACTGTAAAAAAGAAAAATCGGCAACCGATTCGCTTGCCTACAACAACAACTAATACTATTCCTGCCACATCAGCATCTGCTGGTGTGTCAAAAAACTAGCTTCGTCCCTTAACCTGGGTTACCAGAACGTTAGAGGACTGAAATCTAAACTTCCTAATCTCTATGTAGATAGTCTTTCTTTTGAGCATAACATTCTAGCTTTCACAGAAACGTGGCTAAAACCTGATATTGCTGATGCATCGGTTTTTTCCACAAACTTTTCTATTTTCAGACGTGACCGGATTTCTCGCATAGGTGGTGGCGTTCTGATAGCTGTTGATGCTGCTTTATCATCTGAAATGATTCAATTTTCTAGTACCCAGGAGATTGAGTTTGTCGGTGTTAAAGTAAATTTTAAATCTTTTAATGCTTTCATTACTTGTTCCTATATTCCACCATTGTCAGACATGGTGGTATATTTAAATCATTTAGAGGCAATTCAGTTTGTCTCCTCTTTAGTTTCGAGTCAAGACATGCTCATAGTTGTAGGTGATTTTAATTTACCCGCTTTAGCATGGTCACTAACAGATGAATCTACCACGTTGTTGCCCTCTTTGTCACATGACTTTATTGATGGCCTTCTAGGCTTATCTTTATCCCAAGTCAATCCTGTCTTAAATTCTAATGGAAAATCGTTAGATCTTATTTTTGTATTGGATTCTTCTTATTGTGAGGATTCTAGGATCGAACCATTTGTTCTTGCAGAAGACAAATTTCATCCTACATTAAATTTAAAAATTAATTTGCCCTTGCTTTCACCATTACTTGGTTCAAATGAGTTACCTCCAACCAGGTGCTTTCGTAAGACTGACTTTGCCAGCCTTAATGAAAACATTGCTACTACCGATTGGTCTTATCTGTACAATTGTAGAGATATGAACTCAGCTGTTCGTTTTTTCTATGATACTCTGAATTCACTCTTTGATATTTGTGTGCCTCTTGGTAGGCTGGAGCGGCTTAACAAACCTCCCTGATTCTCTCGTAAGCTATCCAATTTGAAAAATGTGAAGACACGATATCATAAGAAGTTTCAAAAAACACGTCGTTCATCAGATTATGCTCTGTATACAGTCGCTCGCTCAAAATTCATGATGCTTAATACACAATGCTATAAGAATTATCATCAGCGGTGTAAGCTTCACGTTTCTTCTGACCCTAAACAATTTTATAATTTTGTTAATTCTAAACAAAAGAAATCTGTGCACCCATTTTTTTTGTCTTTTCAAAATAAAAAAGCGAGCACTGATCAGGCAATTGCTGATATGTTTTCGAGTTTTTTCAAAACAACGTAATCCTCAACGGAATATCGAGCAAGTCCGTATCCTTATCATTTAAAAAAGGTTAATTGCATTTTCAATCCAGTGATTGATGAAAGTTCTATTCTTAGCGAACTTAAATTAGTTAAACCTGTTTATTCTCCGGGGCCAGATGGTCTTCCTGGATGTGTACTCAGGTTCTGTGCAAACGCATTATGTAAACCCATTTTAAAATTGTTCCTATTGTCTGTCGAATCTTCCTCTTTTCCATCTATTTGGAAGGAGTCGTATATCATTCCTTTGCATAAAAATGGCAAAAAGTCGGAAGCCTCTAACTATATGGGTATCTCAAAATTTCCCATTATTCCGAAAGCTTTTGAGAAAATTATAACTTCTCAATTGCAACATTTTTGCAGCTCTATTATTTCGCCATCCCAACCTGGGTTTGTAAAACGTACATCTACAAACACTAATCTTTTAGAATTTTAATAATTATCAAGGGGTTCAAAATTGGTAAACAAATTGTCATATACACTGACTTCAGCAAAGCCTTTGATTCCGTTAATCATACCCTATTACTTTCTAAACTGAGCGACATTGGGTTTCCACCCCTTTTCCTTTCTTGGGTTCGAGAATATTTAACAAATAGAAAACAGAAGGTACTTTTTAAGTCTTCTTTCTCCGTTTCCATTTCTGTGACTTCTGGTGTACCTCAAGGTAGTCATCTTGGCCCTCTGCTCTTCACACTATTTATTAACGATCTTCCATCAGTCATTGTTCATTCGCGTGTGCTTATGTATGCTGACGATGTCAAGCTTTGTCTTACTTATAAAGATACAGATTCATTTAGTCGGCTACAAGCTGATCTTAAAAACTTTCAATCCTGGTGCCAGTTTAATCTACTAAATCTTAACACTACCAAATGTAAGGTAATGACTTTTTTTCGTAACTCTCCTCAACTGGTCACTTATATTCTAAACAATAGCCCTTTAGAACGTCTAAATAATATGAATGATTTGGGCGTACTTATGGACCATAAGTTAAATTTTAACACCCATATTTCCACCACGGTCGCAAAGGCCATGAGTGTCCTGGGTTTCATTAAAAGATGGTCAAAAGAATTTGATGACCCCTATACAACTAAAGTACTTTTTACTTCACTTGTCCATCCTATTTTAGAGTATGGATCTTGCATTTTGTCACCTCAATATGAGTCGCACCAGATTAGACTAGAATCCGTTCAAAAGCAGTTCTTGCTATTTGCTCTTCGTGGCTTAAGCTGGGATCGCAATGCCAATTTGCCTTCGTATTCTAGTAGACTTCCCTTGATTAACCTTCCGTCCCTAACTAACCGTAGAATTATGCTTGGTTTTTATTGCACAAGCTCCTAATTGGTGATATCGACTCGCCTGAGTTATTAGCTCAGGTGAATCTGTCGGTACCATGTAGACGAAGTAGACATCCTTTAATACCTTTATCCCTTAGTCGTTGTTCTTCTAACTATGCTATGCATGAACCTTTTAGGGTCCTCTGCTCTGATTACAATCTTCTATCCACTGTAATCGGCTCAGAGTTTTCTATTAATATGCTTAAAACATCTATCCTATCCCATTTAGTTAATAGATAGCTATAGTATTATGTGTTTGTCTGTCTTTTCTATTGTGTATTTTGTCCACGCGATTCGTGCCGTGCGTTATACGGCTGCACCCCTCGGTCGGTCGGGTGGGAGGTGGGCAGTTATCTGCTTGGGCTCGCGCGTAACAGGCTTTGTCCTGGTGTCGTAGGGGCCACTTGAACGTACTGCGCATAGTATCGTCAACGTCCGCTATATTACAATAAGCGGTCCAGCTCTTTAGACGATTATTCAATTGCAAAGCGTGCTAAAACATTTCCAATCAAATGTTACTCATGTGGGAAGCTTGGACACAGAAAGTCGGAATGCAGAGTGCAGAAACCTTCTACATCTGGAGAAGATCAGCGAGCTTCGTCAGTGCGTGCTTAAGTCGTGACATGCTATCAATGTTACGAGCCGGGACACATCTCTACTCAATGCCCCAAGAGTTCGGATGGTGGCGCAGGATCACGTGTGCATAAGAGGGTTAACCTATGTGTCGTTGATGAACCAAAAGTAATTATGTTGCACCGAAGTGAGAATTTTCCGATTATATTTGATTCAGGCGCAGAATGCTCGTTAGTCAAAGAGAGCATAGCACACAAACTGTCTGGGAAAAGAACAAATAACGTAATATCAATAAGTGGAATTGGTAATGTTAGTGTAGTTTCGTCAATTCAAATCACAAGTAATGTAATGATAAATAGAAATTGTATCGAAGTAGTATTTCATGTGGTCCAAGATAATAATATGAAAAATAATATTGTAATTGGCCCCGAAATTTTAGCACAAGGATACTCTGCTGTAGTATCAACAGAAGGTTTGGAAATAATTAAAGACAAAACAGTTAACGTTTGTTCTGTAAAAAGTTACGAAAATGATTTTAATAACTTAGCAACTGAAGCACAGCGAGAAGATAAAAATCAATTGTTAAGATTGTTAAGAAAGCATTCAAAATCATTCATTCGTGGAACTCCTTTAACTCGCGTAACTACTGGTGTAATGTCAATTCGATTAGTAGAACCCACCAAGACTGTGGAAAGACGCCCTTACAGATTCAGTCCCAGTGAAGGAGAATTACTCCGGTCAAAAGTTCAAGAGCTAATAGATTATAATGTAATAAGGCCGAGCAGTTCACCTTATGCTAGTCCAGCACTTTTAGTAAAAAAAAAAACGGATCTGTAAGACTCTGTGTCGATTATAGGGAATTAAATAGAAATACCATTGCAGATAAGTTTCCTCTACCCTTAATTTCAGATCAGATACCTAGATTGCGTGGAGCAAGATACTTTACTTGCTTGGACATGGCTTGCGGGTATTGTCAGGTCCCATTACACGAGAATTCCATTGAGTACACTGCATTCGTCACTACCGACGGACAATTTGAGTTTTTAGCGATGCCGTTTGGTCTAAAGAATGCACCGTCGGTTTTTCAAAGAGCAGTGATGAAAGCAGTGGGCGATGGCATTTTCGTACGTTATTGTCTATATGGATGGCGTCAACTAAGGAAGAAGCTATTGAAAGATTAGAGATCGTCTTGAATATTTTGACTAAGGCAGGCTTTTCGTTTAATGTAGAAAAATGCTCATTTTTGAGGAATTCTGTTCAGTATCTAGGATACAAAGTACAGGCGGGTGAGATTCGTCCAAATTTGCGTAAAATTGAGGCATTAACGCGCATAGCCACCACCCAGGTCAATTACAACATCGAGGCAATTTATATATATCTTTACTCTCTTACATCTATTAAAATTAATTTTGATTGGACGAATGAACATAAGAAGGTTTGCAAACAGATTATTGATATCCTTACAAGCAAACCAGTCTTGGTAATATTCGATCCTAAATACCCCATAGAACTGCATACAGATGCAAGTGCCATTGGCTATGGTGCCATACTTTTGCATCGAATTGAAAATAAACCGTATGTGGTTGAATATTTCAGTAAAACTACTAGTGTGTGTGAATCGAAATACACGTCTTATGAGTTTTATTTATTTATTTATTTATTTACGTCAACTAACACAGCAGTCGACGAAAAAGCTTAAGCTAAAGACAGATAGTAATTAAATGAAGAAGGTAGCTTAGCTTTATACAAGTTAAGACCAGATATGCTTCACCATCACAATCACACTCACACTGCACCCATAGAGTACATTCAAGAGTTATCATAATGAGCACTGACGTAATGAGCATTGACATGATCATAGAAGGCACAGCCAGGAATGTCACCCGATAACCCTGCAACACACAATCATCTTCACACAATCGCCAGACTAAACATTCCTAAGGGAATGGTGTCAAATTCGGTACATCAGACAGCAAGTCGCCCAATACCATAAATCAATTCAGCAATTAGCGTCATGTTCGGTACACCAGCCATCATGTCGCCCAAATCAATTTCTTGATAAACAGATCCCACGCCCGCGTTGGACCATTGGACTCAACAAGCGTCGCTGTCACCATCGACGTCCAAAGTCAGAGGTTTCATTCAAACAAAATCGATCTACACAATTCAGTTTCTAATCCTAGTTCAAACTTGTCACTCCGATAGAACTCCGCGATCTTAGCTCAGTCTAGTAGTCACAAGTCTTCCAGTAAAGAGTTAGATGTCAAATGTGTATTCAATATAAAATCAATAAAGTTTGTTTTTTTTATGCGACTAACTAAGATTGTGTTTAATTGGCGCCCGAGCAGGGACCCCGTGTTTAAAAGTTGATCAAGTGAAGTAAAAGACAATTGCGATAAGTGCTAATCAAAGTAAACGCAGGAAACACGCCTTTAAAACGATAGCCGAAATATACGCAGTGTTAACAAAACTTCGCTGAGGTCAGACGGGGCCACAACAAACTGATCGTTGCATTCCTCTAGTATCCGTTCGGAGGAAAATTGGTATAACAAGTGTCTGGATTCGGAGCGTTAGTACCTCAACGTGGGAAAAGCGAGTACCCCTACCAACCAACCAATACAAGCACCGAAATGAAAATTATATTAATGTAAGTTAAGTTAAAATTAAGAGAAAAATCAAAAGAACAGAAACAGATTAGCATCATAAGAAACAAAACGAATTAATATTATAAGAAACGAACGAATTAGCATCATAAGAAACGAAAAAATTACTAACGTTTATAATAATTACCTCTACTAACAAATTTTTTAAACCAAAAGCCATTTCCATTCAAATTTTTTAAAAAAAAAAAACCGGTATCGCGTCGCGAACAAATTCTCTTGTCCTTCGAATATTTATTCGACGCGTAGTGCAAACGTTTGTTTTTTTTGAAGTGAATTAATCTCTTTTGAAACCGAAAATGACTGAAAAAGACAATTGGGTAAAAGCCGCAATCCTTCAGCCAGGAAATCGCCCTACGACAGAGTCGCAGAGTGCGTCAACCTCAGCTGCCGCGAACAGAAGTATAGAGGCTATATCCATACAAGGTTTAGATGCAGCCATTGACAATCTTTTAGCAGCAAGAATGGGGTCTTATATAGAACAAATGAAGCTGGCCCATCCAATAACCTCAGAATACAGAGACTTCACTTTAAATTTACAAGATAATTGGCATGAGGTAGATAAAGTCCCAGATTTAGTGAAAGGTTTAAAGGAATTCTCTGGTAATCCAGCAGAATTTACAACTTGGTTCGCTTCAACCTCGCGCGTAATGGAGGCCTTTGCTCCTTTGCAAGGAACGCCAAAATACTTCGCGATTTTACTAACGGTTAGGGACAAAATTACAGGACATGCGAACACAGTACTAAAAGTGAATGATACCGCGTTACATTGGGAGGCAATCTCGAAATGCCTTCTAGAGGAATATTCAGACAGACGAGACTTGGGAACACTAGAATATCAATTGTTTTCTATGAGTCAGAAGAATAGCACCATCCACGAGTTTTACCTTGCAGTGAATCACCAGATGTCCTTAATTATCAGTCAAATGAAAAACATGGGACACGGTCCTGAGGTCAGGGCAGTTTTGTCAAAACAGATAAGGGACAGAGCCCTAGATACTTTCATTAGGGGACTGAACGGTGACCTATCGGATAGAATAAGTCTAGCGCCACCAGTTAATTTGAAACATGCGTTGCAGATGATACAAGACTTAACTAACAAGCACACTAAAAACTCGATTGGCTCAGGTTATCAGTACCCTCGTCCAAACATAACATACAAAACAGGACAACAAACCAGAATTAACGTCCCCCCACAGTGGTCATATCCTCCGGTACTTCCCCCTAAACCATACAATAATATGAATTGGCACAACCCCAGGCAGGCTCAAAATACCTTCATACCCCAAACTAATTTCCCACAGAATCATGGTACTCATCAAAATATCCCCTTTCGTAACAATAACCAGACCTTCTTTAACGCACCACCTAGACCTCTCGCCCCAAAGCCTCAACCCAAGCCTACACCTATGGAAGTAGACGGTTCTATGATGACTAAAAATGTGAATTATATGAACAGACCAAACATAAATCCTCCACAACCAGTTTTATTAAAGAGAGTAAATCCATTTAACACAAATTTCCCAAACAAAGTCCAAAGACAGTTCCATATCGAAGCCGAGGTACAGGACGGGCAATACAGTGCCCCACCACCAGAAGACTTTCAGGTCAATGTAACCGAAGCTCAGTTGTCCGAATACCAAGAACAGGAAGATTATTTTCAAACAGTCCCATACTCACAATTTTCAGAGTATGAACAACAACAAGAATACCCCACCACTCAAAGTGGTATGTCCGAATTAAGTCCGCAAGATAGGGAAACAAATCAACCTACAGTACAGGATCCTCACCCACAAATCGAGGATACGGTTAATTTTTTAGGATGAAGTGTTCCTCTTTGCCGTACTTTGTAGTCCGGGACAAAGACGGAACAGCATACAATTTTTTAATAGATACCGGCTCAAACAAAAACTATATCCAACCTGAAATAGCCAAGAACATAAAACCAAATGAGCGTACATTTTACGCGAATACTGTAAGTGGACGCATCCTGATTACGGAGCATGTCCACCTGGGTCTCTTTAACGAACCAAACAAACCCATAATTTTTTTTCTACTCCCAAATTTAAAATCGTTTCATGGAATTCTAGGCAACGACACATTAAAAGAATTAAATGCCATCATAGATGTAGGAAAAGATGTGTTACAAGTCAACAACTCTCATGTTGTTAAAGTGAGACAGATGCGAGCTCAGCAGGTCCACACGATCAACTCAGATCAACTATCAGATTACCAAAAATTAAAACTAGAAGCATTACAGGAGGAATACAAATCGTTATTTGCAAGTCCGGACATGAAGCTGACTTATGCTACCAATGTCCAAGGTGAAATTCGAACATCGTCAGACACTCCAGTCTATTCAAAACACTACCCATACCCAGCCTCCTTGAAAGAAGTAGTTGAAGAGCAAATTCAAGAACTATTAAAAGATGGTATAATACGACCCTCACGGTCGCCCTATGGCTCCCCTGTATGGATCGTCCCAAAAAAAAGTGACAGTTCGGGAAAAAAGAAATACAGGATGGTCATCGACTACAGGAAACTAAATTCAGTCACCATTTCGGATAAATATCCTATCCCAGAAATTGGAGAAATGATTGCTCAATTGGGTAACAACAAGTACTTCTCCGTCCTTGATTTAAAGAGTGGGTTCCATCAAATCCCTTTAAAGGAATCCGACATAGAAAAATCAGCATTTTTTATAAACGGAGGAAAATATGAATTCACCAGACTCCCTTTCGGATTAAAAAATTCCCCGGCTATATTCCAAAGAGCTCTAGACGATATTTTAAGAAAACATATAGGAAAAATATGCTACGTTTATATTGACGACATCATAATATTCAGCAAAACAGAGGAAGAACATTTCAGCCATTTGGCCCAGGTATTCTCTACCTTAGCAGAAGCAAACATGAAAGTGCAAGTCGACAAGTGTAAATTTCTAAAACATAGCGTTGATTTCCTAGGAGTAGTAATATCAAGCGAAGGCGTTAAAACCAACCCAGAAAAAGTACAGGCTATAAAAAATTTCCCTACACCAAGAAACTTGAAACAATTGAGATCCTTCTTGGGCTTAGCTAGTTATTATAGGCGGTTTATTAAAGATTTCGCGAAGCTAGCAAGACCCCTCACAAATCTACTGCGTGGCGAGCACGGGAGAACGAAAAAGAATGTCTCCAACAAAATCGAAATTCGTTTTGGCAAAGAAGAATTGGACTCTTTTCAAAAAGTTAAGAATGCATTAGTTTCACAGGATGTATTACTAGCATACCCCGATTTCAGTAAAGAATTTCATCTGACCACGGATGCCTCAAATATAGCGATAGGTGCCTCATTAGAACAAAATGGCAGACCGATCACATTCATATCCAGAGCATTGTCTAAGACAGAAGAAAATTACGCTACAAATGAAAGGGAAATGTTAGCCATAGTATGGGCCTTAGAAAAATTGAGAATGTACCTTTATGGGAAATCAAAAGTGACCATTTTTACAGACCATCAACCGCTTACCTATGCGCTTAGTCCCAAAAACAACAACACAAAGCTAAAAAAGTGGAAGAGTTACCTAGAAGAATACAACTACGAGTTGAAATATAAACCGGGTAGCTCAAATATAGTAGCAGACGCGCTTTCAAGAAATCCTACCAGCATAAATGCCAGTAGTACGTCAGCAGCTACTATGCATAGTGATGAAAGCTCAGGTCACGAACTAATACCGACTATGGACATTCCGATCAATGTATTTGAAAACCAGTTAATACTTCTCACAGGCGAAAACGAAAGCACGACATTCGAGTTACCATTCCCTACTTATCACAGACACACGGTAGTTCGAAGAAATTATTCGGAAAGCGATCTCGTAGAAATCCTAAAAGCAAAATTAGATCCTAGGATAGTGAACGGTATTTTCACTTCAGAAAGTATCATGGGAAAAATTCAGCTGATATTTCCAGAACATTTTAGGAATTATAAAGCCAGGTTTACGCAGATCCAAACTACGGATGTCCACGAGAATAGTGAGCAGCAGGAAATCATAACCAAAGAACACACTAGAGCCCATAGAAATGCAATAGAAAACAAAAAGCAGATTTTATCTAAAGTTTTTTTCCAGGAATGAGAAAAAAAATAGAAGCAATAGTAAAAGCATGCCAAACTTGTAAACTCTCTAAATACCAAAGACACCCCCAAATCAAGAAATTCAATCAACACCCATACCATGTTATCCAGGAGAAATAATCCACATAGATCTCTACTCGACTCAAAACAAAATCATTTTAACTGCAATAGATAAATTTTCAAAATACGCACAGATAAAGTTAGTGAATTCAAAAGCAGCGGAACACCTAAAAATACCACTACGGGAGTTATTAGTAGCCTTTGGCGTGACAAAAACAGTAGTGATGGACAATGAAAAATCGTTAAATTCCGCTTCGATAAAATTCCTTTTGAACGATCAACTGGGTATAAACGTACACACAACACCACCGTATACTTCGTCTAGCAATGGTCAGGTAGAAAGATTTCATTCCACATTCACGGAATTAATGAGATGCCTAAAGATTGAGCATCCGGAATTAGAATTTGAAGACCTAATATTCAGAGCAGTAGACGAATACAATAGAACTATTCACAGTACAACCAACAAAAAACCGATAGAAACCTTTTTTGCTTTAGATTTGACAAACTCTCCAGAAAAGTTAGCATTAGAAAGAGAAAAAACATCGAAAAGAATTTCAGACAAACAACTCGCAGACTTACAATACCATAACAAAAACAAGGAACCCATAAGAATCTATGACCCAGGAGAAACAATTTACGTAAAAATCAATAAAAGATTGGGTTCTAAATTAACCCCAAGATACAAAAAAGAAAAAGTAGCTGAAGATATGAACACAAAAATTAAAACATTGTCAGGCAGGATAGTACATAAGAACCAGTTGAAATACTGACCAATATCCATCTTCGACAGGTTAATATTGATACCCGTCTGTTGGGGACATACAACTATCCTGGATTACTCAAAGTCGAGAGTAGTAATGCTGGAAACTGGGATGGCAGCGAGGCAAAATGGAACATTTAAAATTATTCACGTTGTAGAAGTAGAAAAGTACCAACAGGCATTATCGGTGTTGAAAGAGGTCGTACGAAACTCAACAAAAGCAAACCCGTATTACCCTTTCCTTAACTATGAAATAACCCGAATCGAAAACGAGATTAAAAGATTAAAGCCTATTAAGTTCAGAGGCAAACGCTCTCTTGACATACTTGGAACAGCGTGGAAATGGCTCGCGGGTACCCCAGATCACCAGGATCATAAAATTGTAATTGATAAAATTAACGAACAGCTTAAAAATAACAATAAACAAGTAGTAATTAATAAATTGGTAGAAGATAAGATAAATGATTTGATTAAGATAACTAACACTTTATTAATTAAAAGCAAACCAGAAACAGATGAAAAAGTAAAGGAAATAGAAATAACAAAGTTCAAATTGAGTCTTTTGAGAGAAGAAATCACAAACATCATTTATGCAATAGATTGGGCTAAAGCCAATACAATAAATTTTTTGATTTTATCACCAGCAGAAATAAACATTATCGAAACATATGCCGAAGAAAGCCTAACGTTTGTAAATATTGAAGAGCTTATAGAATTTGCTGAAGTAAGTGTTGCTTCAGATGGTAGAGCTCTTCTCTATATTGTCAGCATACCTAGAGTAATTAAAGAACAATGTAAAAAAATAATGGCATTTCCCATAAAATATGGAAAAACAATAGAAAAAATAGATTATAACCACATATTAAAATGTAATAAACAATACTTTGGTTTAGCTAATAAGAATAAGTGTAAAAATCAAAATAACAAAATATTATGTAAACTGGAAGATTTGATAGACTTAAAAAATAGCAAATGCATGGGAGCGTATTTTCATAGGGAAAAACCAACTTGCCCAACAACTAATAATCAACATGTGAAATCACACTCGGAGGTAGCTCCTGGCACGATCCTGTTAAATCAATTCAAGGGTATCATCAACGTCGATGGAGAAAACCTTACTCTGGATGGAACTTTTATAATACAATCGCAGAATGCCACGATCAACATTGATGATTCATGGTACATTATGAAGACAAAGCGTGAGGTAGAAGTCCAACCCCCGTTACTTCAACTATTATCGGACAAACAACACCAAGGCGAAACCCTATCTTTGGAGATGATTAAAGAACTGCATTTGAATAACACAAACAGCCTGGAAAAAATCCAGACGGACAATGCCATAATTTCATCATCCTATTGGATCGCCATAGCAATTCTAGCAATCATAGCAATCATATACTGGGTGATCAAGAAGAAATACAATCACAGGCCAGAAGAAAACATTCCACCAATAGTAATGCCGGTTACACCCGTACAATATATGGTAGCGACCGAGGACGTCCGCACTTAAGAGGGGAGGAGTTAAGACCAGATATGCTTCACCATCACATCACACTCACACTGCACCCATAGAGTACATTCAAGAGTTATCATAATGAGCACTGACGTAATGAGCATTGACATGATCATAGAAGGCACAGCCAGGAATGTCACCCGATAACCTGCAACACACAATCATCTTCACACAATCGCCAGACTAAACATTCCTAAGGGAATGGTGTCAAATTCGGTACATCAGACAGCAAGTCGCCCAATACCATAAATCAATTCAGCAATTAGCGTCATGTTCGGTACACCAGCCATCATGTCGCCCAAATCAATTTCTTGATAAACAGATCCCACGCCCGCGTTGGACCATTGGACTCAACAAGCGTCGCTGTCACCATCGACGTCCAAAGTCAGAGGTTTCATTCAAACAAAATCGATCTACACAATTCAGTTTCTAATCCTAGTTCAAACTTGTCACTCCGATAGAACTCCGCGATCTTAGCTCAGTCTAGTAGTCACAAGTCTTCCAGTAAAGAGTTAGATGTCAAATGTGTATTCAATATAAAATCAATAAAGTTTGTTTTTTTTTATGCGACTAACTAATATTGTGTTTAATTTACACAACTAAACATCCCCGGCCCGGTGGAGGTGTTTTATTTGCACAAGGTGCCAGCTATGCCCCGATTCACAGCCAATGTGGCCAGGGATGAGTTGCAGCCAATCCAAGTCCAGAATATTTTCATTGGTTTCGCTGTAGATGATTAAAAAGTATAGCGCGAAGAGAAGTGACAGAAAGATGAGGAGAGATAAGGTGAGAAAGGTTGTTAAAAGATTGGCAAAGAACACGAAGAGGTTCGTGAAGAGAGTAGACATCTACTAAGGTGAATAGGAAAAAAGTTTCTTGTCCGACGTGAGGGAACACAAAAATACAGCGTATCTAGTAAATTGGTAGAAATGACTTCGCCGTTGACTAGTTTATGGAGAAAGAGAATGCCAAAAACAAGCCTACGGTTATAAAGTGAAGGAAGATTAATAAGAAGAAGTCTGTCAGAATAAGAAGGTAGGCGAAGACCCGGGTCCCAATTTAGACCGCGTAGCGCAAACTTAAGGAATCGCTTCTGTACCGATTCAATACTACGCTGGTGAACATCATATTGCGGGTTCCACACTGGCGAGCAATATTCTAGAGTAGGGCGAACTAACGAAGTGTATAAAACCTTTGTTACATAGGGATCATCAAATTCTTTGGCCCAACGTTTAATGAAGCCGAGAAGGCTGCTTGCTCTGTTGACAATTGAAGAAATATGAACATTAAATGAAAGTTTAGGGTCAAACATAACGCCTAAGTCTTTGAATGATGGAACACAATCTAACAGAACAGACTTAATAGAGTAATGAGCTAGGAGCGGAGACAAACGACTGAAAGTCATAAAAGTCATAAAAGAACACTTAGAGGCATTAAGGTGTAATTTATTAACGTGGCACCAATCACAGAACGCATCGAGATCTGATTGCAAGTACTGTTGGAAAGAAGGATCATTATAGGAATAACAAATCTTGACGTCATGCAAATATGAGCACGCGTGAATGAGCCAAGGCCAAAGGCAAATCATTTATAACAATGTAAATAACAGTGGGCCCAGATGACTGCCTTGGGGTACACCTGACGTAACTCGAACAGTTTTAGATATCGAGGAACGAAAAGACACCTTTTGGGTTCTGCCAATAAGATACGACTTTAACCAACCCAATAATTTTGGTGAAAAACCCATGATGTTAAGTTTCGCGAGAAGCAAAGAATGATCAACCGTATCAAAAGCCTTACTGAAGTCAGTATAAATAACATCAGTTTGACACTTTTTACGGAAGCCATGGTGTACAAGGGTAGTCAATTCTAAAAGGTTGGTAAGCGACGAACGACCTTTCATGAAACAATGCTGACAAGGAGAAATAGTGGATCTGGATAGATGTTGAAGAGAAGACGTAATAATTTTCGCAAACAGTTTAGGTATTGCCGAAAGTTTGGCAATGCCACGGTAGTTGGAAACATCCGATTTGCTACCCTTTTTTAAAAAGAGTTAGAAACACTCGCGGTAGTTAATGCAGTAAAACACTTTACACATTATCTACATGGTAATAGGTTTGTCATTTTTACTGATTGTAATTCGTTAAAGGCTTCTAGATATTCAATATCGCGAAGGCAAACGTACGGCCCATGTAGATTTTCTGTCAAGGAATCCTTTGCCTGATAAGAAAAAAAGAGGGCGTCTAACGGTTAGACACGATAGAAGTGAAACCTTCCGTAAAACAAACTGAGAGAGAATGAGACGAAAGCAGCATTAGGAGCGGGATAATTATAGGTTCATTATAATATTGCTATAAAGGTCATGTTTTATTTCTTCATTTTATTATTATTCATCCTCAATGTTTTCAATTTCAACAAATGATACGAGTGGCTTATGATAGCTAAAATATGATACAAATGCTTTGGTTTCGATGTTGTCAACATATCTTTGAAATACCGCGTCAATTGTTGTTTTTGATCGTGTTGTTGATTCAGTGCGATTGTTACACATTTTTAAACTGAATGTTGTATTGAGAAAGTCAATTAAAGGAACCGCTGTATCCAATGCAAAATTTACGTTAAAATCGCCACTTAAAATCATTGGAACTTTATCGTAATCTTTTCTAAGTACTTTATTAAATTTTCATGAATGAATTCCGTGATGCTATTTATTGATTGATTGGGTGAAATATAAATTGCCACAATTAAAACTGTTTTTCCATTGCTCAATCTGGTTTCGCATGCACATATTTCTCCCACTTTAGAGAGCTGAACAGACAGTGATTCTAGTTGCTGTGCATTCATTCATTATATATTTTGTGATACATTTTTATTTACTTTTTATACCCTTGCAGAGGGTATTGTAAAATTGGTCAGAAGTTCGTAACGCACAGAAGGAGGCGTTTACGACCTGAGAAGCTGAGTTGATATAGCCATGTCCATCTGTCCGTCCGTCTTTGCGTATGCGTTTTACTCAGCCGTCTTAAGAGCTATCGGGATGAAATCTTTTTTTGGGGTTTTTTATCACCCGGGTAAGATAAAGTATGAAAATCCTTAGGATCGGACCACTATATAATATAGGTTAGAGGGCTGCATGAATGGAAGCAAAGTCAAAGTCAAATGAATCCATTCGAATTGAATTCAAATAAATGAGTGACAACTACACAATGAAATGAATGAGTGTGAGTTTGTACTTGTCATATCTCGCAAAATACGTAACTCTGTTTAATGAAAGGCAATGAATTGAGTGTCAAAACATCGAATTGTACTAAGGCACTCGAATCAGAATTATTCGAATTGACTCATTTTTATTGGGATGTTTAAAAGCAACAAAAACTAATTATTTTATCAACAATATATGGAAAATAATGGCGAAATGGGGGCTATTAAAATTAAAATATGCTATACACCAAAAACTTAAGGACACAGTTTTGGATTTAACAATTTGGGACAAATTTTGTAAAATCTATTTTTTCTAAATTAGATTCCTAGTTGCCACGAACCGTGAAAACATAAATAAGGCTTTCTAATATATTATAAAAAAATTATATTCTTTAATCCATCATATACAAAATGGATCTACTTTTTAATATACTTCACTATTTGGAAAAAAAAATTCTTCTCTATAGGGGGTTTGAACCCGATAACAACAGTATTGTAGTCTGAGTAGGTCCCCACTGAGCCACTAACCACTCTTGTTTTGTACTACAGTAATGACATATAGTTAAAAAATATACAATACAAATAAATACTAAATACTAAAATCAGAATTGGAATTCGAATGCATTCGAATCATAGCAACTCATTGACTCACTTTCTAACTCATTCAATTCGTTTTGTTTCGTTTGAATGTTGTGCGACTGATTTTTACGTCGCACACTCATTTAGTTGAAGTCGATTTTCAAAGTCATTCAATTCATTTATTTGGTTTTGAATGTTGTTAACTCGAATTGATTTTTGTATCATTCATGCAGCTCTCTAATATAGGTCTGGAAGAAAAAATTTTGCGGACATGGCTAATCAACTCAGCTTCTCATGCTGATCATGAATTTATATACTTTATGGGGTCGTAAACGCCTCCTTCTGTGCGTTACGAACATCTGACCAATTTTACAATACCCTCTGCAAGGGTATAAAAAGTAAATAAAATGTATCACAAAAAAATATATAAATATATAAAAAGCATTATGAATAAAAAGCATTATGAAAAACTTCGACCAAGCTGGGAGTCGAACCCCGGCCGCCCGATCGCCAAGCGAGCACACTAACTACAGAACTCGACGGCAATTTACAAAGTGTCGACGTGGCTCTGTTGTTAGTGTGCTCGCTTGGCGATCGGGCGGCCGGGGTTCTACTCCCAGCAGCTTGGTCGAAGTTTTTCATAATGCTTTTTATTCATAATGCTTTTTATATATTTGCATCTCATTCTCTCGCAGGCTAAATACTATAAGATCTTCTATATGTGTCTCTTTTTAGTGTCGCTTTTTCGTTTCATCGAGTCTCAAATCACTCCCAACGATTCTAAAGAAGTTTTCACTTCAAAAAGAGAATCAAAATAATGTTGTAGAAAAACATGTACAGTTGATGGAAATAACTGAAAATTGGATTCATATGGATGGCGTCAACTGAACAACAACGTGATCAGGATATTTTGCAAACAATTAACAAGTTGAATGAGGGTGAACTTTCTAAAGATTTAGCTGCATTTTATGAAATGAGAGCTAATGTGCTTTACAGAAAAATTCAAAGAAATATCACTTGTAGGGTGACAAAATCAGCGTTCTGAAAAGTCCAAGTGGAACTGCATTCGATTCCGAAGATTAGCATTCCTTGGCATACGTTGCATATAGATATCACTGGAAAACTAAGTGGGAAGAACGATTGTAAAGAGTATGTCATTGTTCAAATCGATGGTTTTACAAAATATGTTTATTTGTACCACACTTATAAGCTTGACGCAGTTAGTTGTATTGATGCATTAAAGTCATCGATTGCGCTCTTTGGAGTACCTGCTCGATTAGTGGCTGAACAAGGCAGAAGTTTCACGGGATTGAAATTTGACGAATTCTGTGCTTTTCAGAAATTCAGCTTCACCTGATAGCGACAGGTGCTAGCCGGGCAAATGGAAAGGTCGAAAGAGTGATGAGCACTTTAAAAGATTTATTAACTATCGTTGAATCCAGTGAGCGTTCATGGCAAGATGCTATAGGGGACGTTCAATTAGCATTAAACTGTACAGTTAGTCAGTCGAGTTACAAAATCGAGTCCGTTAGAATTATTAATCGGTAAGAGTGCTCGACCATTGGGATTAGTTCCCATTAATAATGATGAGACAGCGATAGACTTAAATGAACAAAGATCTCACGCTAAAAGAAATATGGAGAATGCAGCAAACTATGACAAACTTAGACAAGGCAAAAGTAGTCAGATTCAGTAAGGGAGATTATGTTCTGATCAAAAATAGTGAGAAACAACAGACTAAGTTGGACACTAAGTTTCGTGGACCTTTTATGGTCATAGAAGTATTAGAAGGCGATAGATATATGTTGAAGTCCACGTCAAGTAAAAGACAGTATAAGTACCCACATGATAGTTTACGGAGAATGCCAGAGGTGCAGGTACCAAGCGAGCTGGATATCGACGGAGAGAAGTATGATTCATCTGGTGAAACGGGTGAAACAGACCGTAATGGCACAGTTGGAAGAGACTGTGGTGAAACAGACCGTATGGAAACAGTTGGAAAGGACTGTGATGAAGAGACGGGTGAAACAGACCGTATGGAAACAGTTGGAAAAGACTGTGATAAAGAGACGGTTGAAACAGACCGTATGGACTAGTGAATGAGGCACTAGGGGAAATGGGATGGAATGTAGGGATGTTTTTAGAAAGAGTGTTGTTGTCGGTGCTACGTGGTGGTATTTTGCCGTGGATTCTTGAAACTTAAATGAGAACATAAAGAAAAGACAATGTTTGTAAAACTAAAAGCGAAAATGTTGTTTGATAAGAATGAAATACTTGTCAAACTGCATAAAACAGAATGTTTTTGGTTCAGTTAGTTAAAACATGCATAGTTAGATGGTTTTTCAATTGTAGGTAAAATAAGTGAGTAGAAATTTTAATAAATTTCAGTTTTTACAATTCGGTAATAGATAGAGAAGCATAAAAAATTTTTTGCTTTAAAGGATGGAATAAATTTTCATTCGTAAAGAAAATTGTGTTCACTCCAATCAGCTAAGGTGCAAGGCTCACATATAGAAGCTAATAATGCAGTGTCAACGGAATGTAAGAATGAACGATTTAATCTACCTTCAGCGGATTAGAGTTAATGTTTATTAAAATTACCAAAAACTCTTGCCAGTGCATAAGTTGAAGGTACAAACAAAGTAGTAAAATTTCGAATTTCGAAACAACTTGTTGCTGTTAACTTAACATTAAATACAACTATTTCCGTTAAGCACCGAAATAATTTATTAAAGTTTTCTTTAATTTGTGATTTAGTTACTAATTTATAACCTGCAATTATAGATTGAACAGTATTTCAGGTGTTTAGGTCAAACTCACAAACATGGGAGTAAAAAATTAGTAAATAACATGAATTCGTAAAAATTTTTAAATCAATAGGCAGAAAATAATTAGTTGTTTGTCAAGACATAAAATTTTGTGATTTATTTTTAACTATATCCTTGCTCATTAAAATTTTTAAACTGCGAAGTGCGAAGATCGAACCTTAGAAGTTGGTTTCCGGTGTTAATTGTTTAAATAGTTTCAGTTCTGCCTTGTCCCATTTTGTTAAGATTTGCCTTCTTGACATTTCAGATAATTAATCAAACTCTCCAACTCGAAATGTGTGAGGGGCATGCAGCAACGCCTCGTCGTGTTCTTGCATGTGACAATAAACGGCAATTATTTGTATATTACCAAGTGCTTAAACAAAAAACAAACCGAAAAAATAATGTGTGAAATTCAAAGTAAGGCTTACATATGGTGGGCGTGTTAACCCATTGCACTTCAGTTTACTTTACTTCAATTCACTTCATTCCATTTGAGGCTTTAGGCACTTGCATAAATTTTGCCTGATAAAATTTTCAATGGGTTGCGGCTGCTGCAATTTCGTTTGAAATATTGCGGCTATATGATATTTCAATTTTCAATTAGAAAGACTAAAAGCCTGAGAAGTAAAACCAGAGGGCCGGGGCTAACTTCGACCGCGTCAAAGTTTGTATACCCTTGCAACTTTTATGGTAACTCTTTCCTTACCTATAGCCATCAAAGTGGAAAAATGTTTAAGCTAAAAAGGCTAATGTTTGCGAAAGAACGGCTAACAATCTTAGCATAGGAAAAAAGTAAGATATTGATCAAAGTCACTGTTTTCCACCGATCATTCCTATGGGAGCTATATGATATAGTAACCCGATTTTTATCAAATTCGGCACAGTCATTAACAAATATATTAAACTAACAAATGTTTAATTTGAAAGCAATCGCGTCAAAAGTGACGAAGTAATTGATAAAAGTCACTGTTTTCGAAAGATCGTTCCTATGGGAGCTATATGATATAATCACCCGATCTTGATCAAATTTGGCACAGTCACTCACCAATATTAAATTTCATGACAATAGCTCAGAAAATAACGAAGTTATTAAGAAAAGTCACTGTTCGTGACTTTGCCATTTGTATGGGAGCTATACGATATAGTGATCCGATCCGGCTGAATCCGAGATATACAACGCCTGCAGTATATACAAGCCTACGTGCAAAATTTCAGCTCTGTAGCTCCAACTGTCTAGGAGGAGTTTGCGTTGATCCAGACGGACGGACAGACGGACGGACGGACGGACATGGCTATATGAACTCGTCTCGTCATGCTGATCAAGAATATATATACTTTGTATGGTCGGAAATGCTTCCTTCTATGCGTTGCACACTTCTGACCAAAATTAATATACCCTTTTTGCAAGGGTATAAAAAGTACGTATGTACAAGCAGCGAAATTCTGTCGACATGTGGCCCACGAACAAGATTTGACTTTTGCGTGCTCGTTGAAATGTATTTCTGAGTTGTATCAGTTTCTTTTTATGGCCAAACATTTTAGGTCAAAGAGTCAACATTTTTGCTGGAGAAGTGACTCATGGTAGGAAAAGTGGGCTTAAGTGTGTTATTAAGTCGTGCCTAAGAAACCACAGAGATGGCTCAGAGCACTTTCCCGAACGGCTTTTTAAGTTTCATAAAAACGAGACTGTCCGTCGCCAGTGGGTTTCAAAATGTAATTTGCAATCTGACATCAATGTTGACAAGGCGTTGATTTGCAACTTACATTTGGAAAAAAAATTGTCCGCGTAAAATATCTGAAAGCAGGTGCTATACCGATTCTTCGCTTATTTGAAGAAACCGACATAATTATGATGTGTATGATTTTTGCACAGAAGAAGATTCTGAAATTTTGAATTTTCCAAATGCTGCAACCCAGGTTGGTAATGGAAATAAGAATAATTGCAGCTCTATTGAGACACAAATTGAATTTTGTGCAAATAAAAAAGTACTTTGAAATGTCAGAGAATTTAAGAAACGAAAAACAAAAAGTCAAACTTTTCAATAAAAAAAATCGACATTTAAGAATTCTTTTGCAAACGGAAAAGGCACGAAAAATTAAATATCTGAAAGAAAAAAACTCAAACAAAAATATTTTTGAAAATAATAATTAACTTAAGCTACAACAAGATAGAAATGAAGTAAGTAAGTCGTCTCGCCGACTTAGGTATACCATACACCAGTAAAGCAAATATTTCAACTTTGTTAAACAAATGCATTTTCACATGCTTCTTACAAGCATATCTTAGTATCTCGCTCACTCAATCATACGAGCACCCTAGCGCCCCCACCAGCCAACGGCCAACTCCGGCCTTATGGAAAAACGTTTATATGCATAACTCGACTGTTTTTTGTCCGATTTTAATCAAATTTGGTATTTTGCTAGATATTAGTATTAAATTTAAGCGTGCCAAATTTGATTGCATAAGGTAAAAAAATACGGGAGATAATCAAGTTTTTCAAATTACGGGGGCGGAAAAGGGCGTGGCAAAATTTTTATACATACAAAATGTGTGCATTTACTAAGCGAATATACATACCAAATATGGTGGCTCTAGCTGGAATAGTTTTTGAGATAAACGCTTTTATTAAATTGCGGGGGCGGAAAGGGGCGTGGCAAAAATTTGAAATAAACTTGATCACTCTACATACTACACGAGTCTACATAAAAAATTTGGTGGCTCTAGCTCTTATAGTCTCCGAGATCTAGGTGTTCATACGGACAGACGGACAGACGGACAGACGGACGGACGGACAGACGGACGGACAGACGGACATGGCTAGATCGACTCGGTTGTTGATCCTGATCAAGAATATATATACTTTGTGGGGTCGGAGATGCTTCCTTCTGCCTGTTACATACATTTTGGCGACTTTAATATACCATTTCACCCTATGGGTGTATGGTATAAAAATGCCTATGAAAGAATTCAAACATGATTTGCACTATGTTACTGAAAAACAAGCAATCGTGGATAGAAGATGAAAAAATATATATTTTTGATCAGGATCAACAACCGAGTCGATCTAGCCATGTCCGTCCGTCTGTATGAACACACAGATCTCGGAGACTATAAGAGCTAGAGCCACCAAATTTGGTATGTAGATTCGTGTGATATGTAAATATATAGAGTTAATTGGAATTTTGGCCACGCCCCCAGAATTTACACAAAACTGCTTTTCTGAAAAAGTATAACAGATAGAGACATCAAATTTGGTTTGTATACTCGTTTAGTTAGCGCGCAGAAAAAAATTGTTCCAACTTTTTGCCACGCCCCCTTCCGCCCCCTAAATTTACATAAAACTGATTTTCTTAAAAACTATCAAAGCTACCGACATTAAATTTGGTGTGTAAGCTACCTTGATAGACGCGCAGATTTTGACTGTTTAAAAATTTTGCCACGCCCATTTCCGCCCCCGCCAATTAAACAAAACTGATTTTCTCGAAAACTTACAGAGTTAAAGTCACCAAATTTAGTATGTGTACTGGCTTAGTATGCACGCAGAATATATATATTTTAAAATGTTACTCCTCCATAATTTATAAAAAACCGATTGCCTCTTGCAATTTTTGACCATCACAATAAAATTTGGCGGGCTAATTAATCTTATCTATTTCTACCAAACTACCAAATTGAAAACGGACTAGAATCATGGAAAATATGCGTATGAACGTATTTTGCGAACGCGATCCAATAGATAGATTCAAATATAAGAGCCGCAAGAACCCTAGGCCTTTTTATAAGAGCAGTAGTATGCGATCAAGGCCCAACAATCGAGGGGCATTCAATAAACTTATTTTTCTCTGGATGACCAGAAAATATATGGCATATATGATGTCCCCACCTCACAAAATCCATTAGAAACATTCTAATGCGAGATTCTATTGAGACTCCTGATGGTACAGTCTCCAATGTAGTGGTGATATTGCTTGAAATTGACACGAGCAACACTTCTACAAGAATGTGCCCACAATTAACAAGGAAACACATATTTCAAAATTCTTTTGAAAAGATGAAGGTTAAATATGCAACGCAGGTATTTAGCCAAACAGTATCATCCGCCATTAAAACATTGATTCAACATGGCAAATTTATTGACTGCGAAGATGTGGCAATCGCTACATCTAAATTTATAGAAAAAGTTTGGTTGTTTGATTGCTTGAATAGCAGTAATATTTATGATAGAAATCCGAATAAATCAGCGATCCAGAAAGACAGTGACAACGAACAATACATAATAGAAATGAGAGACTATTTTAAGAAGTGTCTATATCGCAGAAAAGTTTATTGTTTAGATGGAATAGTTCTATCAATAAACACAATACTAATGCTTACAAGCGATATTTGGAATGAAGGGCACGGAGTACTCTATTTAATGTTGTCACGTCTAAACCAAGATACGCTAGAACATGTATTTTACCTAATAAGAAGTATGGGTGGCACAAACATGTATTTTACCTAATAAGAAGTAGGGGTGACACAAACAATAATCCTATGTTATTCGAATTCAATGCAATAATATCACAAATGTTGTCAATGAAATTAATAACTTCAAAAACGACAACAGGTAATTGCGAGCCAGATGAAGATATGCTAATAAATGTAATTGAAAACGTAAATGACCAAGATCAGGAGTATTACGAAGATTTTGACATAATCTTAGATGAAAATATGAAGGATGAAGTATCCGAGGCTGATAAAGAACAGCCAACTGAAATCAGTATAGCCACTGAGAATTCATTGAAATATTTCGTAGGTTTGTTATGCATAAAGCCCAACAAAAGTTCAATTGCGATTCATGCAAAGAAATTTTAAAAGAAGAGATTGCAAATTATGATGAATCGGAATTTTTTATCATTAACAAAAATTTAAAACAATAAACAACAACCTAAAGCTTAAAGCCCCACAAAATCATTTATTTAACCTGATGAAGCAGCATTATAAGTTCTTTAAAAATTTCCCACATGCGCGCAAAATAAAAGAAAAAATTATTAATGAATGCCTTTCGAATATTGAGAAGGACCCGAATTACTTAGATTGGTACAGTGAATCGCATGAATAAGCAACAGAGTCGGTATTCTGGGAATGTTTTCTCGATGGTTTGTCATCGATATCGTTGATAACCTTTAAATTATGCACCTCTGAACTGGTTCAATACAATCGACCGCTTCTCGTCTCTCGACACATTCCCACATTCGGCCGGACTGACTTATCATTCGCCTCGAATGTTGAATCGTCTGATGAATTCACTTGACCATTCCACGACTTCATATACTCTGTGACAGTTGAGGTTTTCCCAGGACCTTCGTGATCTCCTACCTTTTCTACGTCATATCGTCCATGAGACTTAACTTTCACCACCCTATATGGTCCAAAATATTTAGCCTTAAGTTTTAATCCTGAACCATATTGCGTCCGCTTAATTGCTATCAAATCATAAATTTTATATACTCAACTTTTCCTCTTGGATTCTCTCCATATTATGCTGAGCTTCCTGACGAACGTTAGTGCGTTCAACTTCCAGCTCTTCTATGGCTTCCTCTTCCAAAAGTTCTTGTAACTCAGGGAAACTATTAGTCCTCATCTCAACCCCGGTTAATAATTTTTCTACTGTTGAGTCCACAATACCTTTATCAACGAAAGATAAACGCCTCGGCCGTTCGTATACTGGGCATTCGTCACTTAATAATATTTTCATTTCGACTGGACTCTTCTTTGACGGTTGTGGTACATAACTGTGAATAAGCTGCTTGACTTCTTTGACGTCCGATTTAGTTATATGGCACAAATCTATTTCACTCTTTTCTTCTTCAGCTAATAAAAACAAACTCTCAAATTCCTGTAACATACCCTTCGGAGTTTTCACTTCTTCATTGTGTACAGTTTCTGTCGCTTCTGTGTTTGGCATCACTTCTTCTTCTTTAGGCTTAAAAGTAGCATTTCCCTTTGTGATAACCATATCAGCTAATTCTAAAATGTTGTTTCCAATCACTACTTCATAGTCAATATCCTCTTTTCTATAAACATGGAACGTTAAGGGCCATTGAAGACCATCAATAGTAACCTGGGCTTTAAAACTACCTATAGTAATTAACTCACTTTTACACACTCCCAATAAACGGTTTCGTTCATCGCTTAATTCTACACCATGAAGTTTTCTGATAATATCATCTCTTATAGGTCACACATCCTGTATCTATGAGTTCCGACAGCTCAATGTTTCCACATGATATTGTTTTGAAAATAGCTTTTCCTTTGACATTGTACTTTCGGGCATACTGATGCTTTATGCCCTATCTGATCGCATTTAAAGCACTTAATCTTCGGACACTCACTCATCAAATGAGATACTTCGCCACACTTAAAGCATTTTTTCGGTTGTTTAGATATTTCCGCTTTTCTATCATCCTTCTCATTATGATTTCTGTTTCTATTTACCAGTTGATGGCGACCAAAGTAAACCTTTCGGTAAATTGTAATCTGTTCCTTCAGCTGAATGACTGTCTTTGCCTGATACAAGTTACTTTTGTTAGCTTTTGAATCAGGTATTCCTTCTATGAAATATTCTATAAGACTAGCTTTATCTAAGTTTATGGAACTGCCTATTTCACTCAGACTATAAAGGTTCTCACGAAAATCTTAATTTGGGCGTTTTCGTCTATTTCGCAACAATTTATGTACTTCAATTGCTGATACTTCTGAGCCGAACTCGCTTAACAAAATTCTTTTCAATGATATTTAATCAGTCACTCCTCGCTCACTACGCACACAAAAAAAAACTTTTGCTGCACCTTTTAATAATTGCTCCGCATAGATAAATTTCTGTAAAGAGTTCCATTGAACTGCTTCTGCATTATCTTCAAAATCCCGTAACCAATTTTCTATAGACGGTTGACCTGACCCACTGAACGAAGAAAGAGAATCCTCAATGTCGCGCAAAGTAAAATTATTTCTAACTGCATTTGGTGCCGTAGACTGAAATGATCCCGCATCATCACTTTCGGATACAACCTCGACTTCGTCAGCCAGCAAACTGAAATGTTCGAGAAGACGATCTTGCAACGATTGCTTTCTACCAGTTATTGCCAAATTCAAACTGGCCAACTTTGCTTTGACCTCATTTACATTTAAACTTAATACTTCGTCTCTATTCATTTTATATTCGTCGTAGCTTACTCGTTACAGCTGAAATTTAAATATATTTTACAAAAGTATAATCTTACTCTATTGTTAGTAATTTAATTTTTCTCTTTCTTCCAAATTTATTTACTTTACTTTTGAATCAACAATATTGTCAATTCTTTTTTTTTTTTTTTTTTTTTTTTTTTTTTTTTTTTTTTTTTTTTTTTTTTTTTTTTTTTTTTTTTTTTTTTTTTTTTTTTTTTTTTTTTTTTTTTTTTTTTTTTTTTTTTTTTTTTTTTTTTTTTTTTTTTTTTTTTTTTTTTTTTTTTTTTTTTTTTTTTTTTTTTTTTTTTTTTTTTTTTTTTTTTTTTTTTTTTTTTTTTTTTTTTTTTTTTTTTTTTTTTTTTTTTTTTTTTTTTTTTTTTTTTTTTTTTTTTTTTTTTTTTTTTTTTTTTTTTTTTTTTTTTTTTTTTTTTTTTTTTGATCCAATAATTGTCAATCTCTTTGCGCTTTCTGCCTCTTCAGGGTTCTCTCTATTCTGTTCGCACCTCCACACTTTTCATTCTCACTTGAACTTGGACGTTTCACTGTCTCTCTCTAACATACAAGCATTCATCAATTGGGGTGGTTTTTTTACCGCTCTTTGTACATTAAGGTTAAATCAAACACATATTTTTTTCGAACTTTTTCTGTCTTGGCGACTCATTTTAATGAATTTTTCGCTTCGAACGTTTTTTTTTTAATTATTAGTGTTCTTTATTTAACAACTGCACGTAAGTTCGATGCACCATGTAAATGTACATATCTCACTTCTGACACCAATTTGTGGGACTGTTAGTGCAATCCCACTTCTGACACAATTTGTGGGATCGTTAGCGCAATCCAACTTTTTCCTCCCGAATTTCTAGGCCGTTTTTACTCACAATCAATCGTACAGTTTTATTCAACATTATTTCTTTATACATTTATCACTTTATTATTACATAACTATACTCTTTTTATTCGAGCAGCCAGGAGGAACACAACCGGTCGACACAACTTGACGCCATAGAACTCTTTTCTCAATGTTATCGATGGTTATCACTGGATTATTTTTTATGGGGATATGTAAAGTCATTACCAGGACAAACCAACGTCAATTGGTGCATTGGAAGACAATATCAGTCGTGTTATTGGCGAAATTCCTTAGACATGCTGGAAAAAGTGGTGCAAAATTGGACCTTCCGTGTTGATCACTTGAAACGCAGTCGCGACCAACATTTACATGAAGTCATTTTTAAAAAGTAATTGGCAGAGTTTGTTTTATCATCTCAAATAAAAATTTAACAATAATATTCAAATTTTGTATGTTTCATTTCAATTTTAAAAACCAAACGCTTAAAAAAACACCCGTTATATATTAAATATAAATTTAATTAAATATAAATTATTAAGTATACAAATAAAAGAAATATAATTAAAAATATAATTGCAAAATAAGGATATATTAATTTTTTTCAGAAGTGTGCAACGCATAGAAGGAAGCATCTCCGACCATATAAAGTATATATATTCTTGATCAGCATGACGAGACGAGTTCCAATAGCCACGTCCGTCCGTCCGTCCGTCCGTCCGTCCGTCTGGATCAACGCAAACTCCTCCTAGACCGTAAGAGCTACAGAGCTGAAATTTTGCATGTAGGCTTGTATATACAGGGGTATATGCAGGGGTTGTATATCTCGGATTCAGTCGGATCAGATCACTATATCATATAGCACCCATACAAATGGCAAAGTCACGAACAGTGACTTTTCTCAATAACTTGATTATTTATTTCATCTATTGTCGTGAAATTTAATATTGGTGAGTTAATTACACATATAAACGACTATGCCAAATTTGATCAAGATCGGGTGACTATATCATATAGCTCCCATAGGAACGATCTTTCGAAAACAGTGACTTTTTTGAATAACTTCGTTACTTTTAACGCGATTGCTTTCAAATTACATATTTTTTACTGTGCCGAATTCGATAGAGATCGGGTGGCTATATCATATAGCTCCAATAGGAACGATCGGTGGAAAACAGTGACTTTGATCAATATCTTCGTTATTTCTTATGCTAAGATTGTAGGCCGTTCTTTCACAAACTTTAGCCTTTTTAGAAAAAACGTTTTTCCATTTTGATGGCTATAGGTAAGGAAAGAGTTACCAAAAAAGTTGCAAGGGTATACAAATTTTGACGCGGTCGAAGTTAGCCCCGGCCCTAAATATAATTAAAAAAGTAAATATATTGAAAAATATGAAAGAAACTAACTTCGGCTATGCCGAAGTTTATATACCCTTGCAGTATACTTGGCAATAATATTTTCCTTTTTGAAATTTCTTGCCCTGCAACTCTATTCATCAATTCACAAACAAAATATTATTTCTCTTTTAACTACAATTTTTTCTTCTTCTTCCATTATTCCCTAAGCAAAGCACGGCACGCATACACATACAGTTCATGTGGCGTTGCGTCTGTGTGTGTATGCGTGTGCTCTGTTGATTTGATGATGACGTAGTAGGCAGCAAGCAGCGCTGCCGGCAGCGTTTAAACCGATTTATATTGACTGTAACTTGTGTTTTATTTATACGATCAGATTCTAATTTTGGGATCTGAGATTTTATTCAATACTATCATATTGGTAAATTTCATGGGGATACTCCAATTTTTGCGAAAATGTTTCTTCTAGAGCTATATGATATAGTTTTTGATCCTAAAGATTTTCATACTTTATCTTACCCGGGTAATATAAAACCCATAAAAAATTTCATCCCGATAGCTCTTAAGACGGCTGAGTAAAACGCATACGCACAGACGGACAGACGGACATGGCTAAATCAACTCAGCTTCTCATGCTGATCAAGAATATATATACTTTATGGGGTCGGAAAAGTCTCCTTCTGTGCGTTACAAACATCTGACCAATTTTATAATACCCTCTGCAAGGGTATAAAAAGTAAATAAAAATGTATCAAACAAGAATATAAAACATTATAAAAAACTTCGACCAAGCTGGGAGAGGAACCCCGGCCTCCACGGCCTAGTTAAGCCCGCATCTCATTTTCGCATTGAAATGCGATGTTGTACAACTTCACGTCACACACACACTACGAAGCATGAGCATGTACTGACGAGTGTACACATACATATGCAAAACGAGAACACAGCGACACATACATGCGTTCATCGTTCTGCGATCTGTGGTAGACAGAATTTTTTCGATGAGTAGCGACACTGCTGCGAGCGAACGTTTTTCGCTCTCGCTGCGGCCGCTCTCTGGAGTTATACGCTGTTCGGCTTTTGCCGAAGTTCTCTGGGGTTCCACGCTCAGGCTAGCGTTTGTAATCAAAAAATCTTGAGTTTGACGCATCTATTTATTCTATGGTTAGTGTTCCAACTTTAGTATCTATATTCCTCCATCCTGCTGATGCTTTGCGAACTATTTTTAGTCGTCTTAAAGATTTTAACTTGCCTAATATTTCTTGGCAAATTGATGACAAATTATTACGTCTTCCCTTCAACACCTATCCAGAAGTGGTTTGTCTCCGTTCCTAGCACATTACTCTATAAAGTCTGTTTTGTTAGATTGTGTACCATCATTCAAAGACTTAAGCGTTATTTTTGACCCCAAAACTTTCATTTAATTTTCACATCTCTTGAATTGTCAATAGAGCATGCAGTCTTATTGGTTTCATAAAACGTTGGACCAAAGGTTTTGATGAACCTTACGTAACAAAGGTTTTATATACTTCGTTAGTTCACCCTACACTAGAATATTGCTCGCCAGTGTGGAACCCTCAATATGATGTTCACAAGCGTAGTATTGAATCGGTTCAGAAGCAATACTTAAGTTCGCGTTACGAATGCCGTCTTAAATTTTTTTTTTGTGTTTTTTATTACCCGGGAAAAATAAAGTATGAAAACCATCAGGATCGGACCACTATATCATATAGCTCACGAAGAACTAGAAGAAACATTTTCATAAAATTGTAAAATAATTGTAAAGTAGGGAGTAAAATTGTTTTGTATATATATTGATGAATTGAGTTGCAGAAAACAAATTTTGAACATGTAAAATTATTATTACCAAGGACTGCAAGGGTATATAAACTTCGGCATAGCCGATGTTAGCTTCTTTGATATTTTCTTATTCACCTTAGTAGATGTCTGACTAACTACTCTCTTCACGAACCATTTCGTGTTCTTTGCCAATCTTTTAACAGCCTCTCTCACCTTATCTCTTCTCATCTTTTTGCCACTTCTGTTCGCGCTATACTTTTCAATCATCTACGACGAAACTGCTGAATATGTTTTGGACTTGGGTTGCTTGCAACTCATACAATGATTTTTGGTATGAATATACTATGCCTTCCCTTTTTAGAAAATATCGTAATATTATGGAGTTAAATAAAGATATATGTATGTTTGTAACGCACAGAAGGAGACGTTTCCGACCCCACACTGTATATATATGTAGCGCTGATTTAATGATCGTTACTATATTTATTTATTTATTAACTTATTAACTAACCTTAACAATGACAATAAATAACAGATTGTGTTTTCTTTTTGGGAAAAATACAAAAAAAATTAAATAACTACATTAATCATTCATTATTATTTCTGTATTTAGTACATAGGTTGCTTTTCACTTAAGTACCTTGTGATACACGACATTTTTCGTTTTATTATCTGACCCGTGAACATGCCACATATAATTGACCATGGGAAAAACATGAATGTACTAGATTGAAACCACAAACTTTTAAGGATTGGCCTTGTGATTTGTTGATGGTCATGGCAAATGCAAGACGTATCGGAAATTGAAGTCTTTTAAATTCAAACGGCATATCGGTTGGGATCATCGGGATCCTCGGAATGAGAACTTCCTCACCTTTGAATTTTCCTATCATTATCGTAGCGTAAATTACATTGTTCATCAATTTACTAACTACCAAACGCGTACCGTTGCACAGTTTTAGTTGGTTTATGTTTCGAAGCATGATTACTACGGAGCCAACCTTTAGGCGCAAATTGTGCGGTGGTAAGCCAGGCACGTCCAAAGAGTTTAAAAATTCACTGGAATAGTTGGTGGCTTCATCTTCATTTGTGACGTAGTCAATAGATTGGAATGAATGCATTGTTCCAATGATCTTATTTTGAATTATGTAGTTCAGGTCATCTACATCTTTATTCTTAGCCGCTAAAATTGCTCGCTCACTCAACTCATTCATTATTTTTTGTAGTTAGAAATAATATTTGAATATACATTGTTGATAAGTTCGTCTTTTGATGAGACAATATTACAGAAATTATTTGGAAATGATATTAATCCACTCGATTCATCGACAGGTACTTGACCATTACCGATAGTCAGCAATTGCTCCGAGAAATCTTCAGCAGATGTATCATTAAGCAATGTAACTCTCATGTTTGTTGCCAGCTGCAGTTTCTTTACATAGCGCCATAGATTTGACGATTTGAGGCAAGCGTTTATTTCATCGGTAGCCGTAGATCTTGGAAATCATTGCTCATCCAAAACATCTCGAGTCATTGCGTAAATCTTTTAATTTTCGGTTAAGTGCTTCTAATGCACGTTTATGCGCCATTGTCCATTCGTCCCAGATGATGATTTTCGATGCCGCTAAAACTTTGGCCATTGCTTAGTGTTTTGCAATATTACACGTTGGTTCTTCTGTTGAGGAACCAATTGTCATTTAACTTACATTGCTATACGCAGCAAAGCAAAGACCCATGAATGATCTTGCACATCTCACAATGCTTTGTTTTTGTATTTTCTTTTAAGTTTTCTAGAATATACTGGCGCCAGTCTGGTATGCTCTGTCTCTGTCACTCTTTATAAACCTATATGACCTACGTAGTTACGTAAGAATTGAAAATTTAGTAATAAGCAAGCAAACGAACGATCAAGACGTGTTCTGTAAAAATAAAGTTAAGTTCTTATGAGATATTAAACACAGTGGTTTATTGTTCATCATAATTTGGTCCTTCGAGCCGGATCGTTGGGCATTGTTTGTTTGTTACTCATTGCTTAATAATTTGTTGCAACGTGGTTGCAATTAATTGTTAACCTCAAAGTTAGTAGTCGATAGTTCTGGCCTACTATCGAATAGGCAATCGCGTGCTTATTGGAAAAAGCGCGGACAAACGGTGGCGCCACTCGCCTATCGGTATCTGTTATCGATAAAAGCGACGAGATCGTGAGGGAACACAAGCAGTGGAGATTTCTTGGTATTTCATCATGGAGGAAATGAAAACATTCATAAAGGCCAGAGGAAGATTGAAGACAACCATTACCCGCATATATGGATATGCAGAGAATCCTGCACACGATGCCAACGTCTTCACAATTGACACCAAATTGGAAACTTTGTCCAATGCGTGGAACGAGTTCGTGAAGTCTGGCGACGAATTGGCCAAATACGACAAACTAGAGGGTTATGTGGACCCTACCGAAGACTTCGGGATATACGAGGAGAAATATTAAATAGCAAATGCCCGCCTTAAGGCTTTACGAGCTACCTTGGCTACGTCTGGCAAGTTGGAAGAAATCGGCGCGGCTGGCAACGATGGTACGCTCTTCCAAGGAATTCTGCAACAAATGCAGAATCAACAGCAACAACTACAACTCCAGATGCAGGGTCAAATGGAACACCAGCAGCGTCAAATGGAACTCCAGATGCAGAGTCAAATGGAACATCAGCAACGTCAAATGGAGCAGCAGCAACTATTGGTTGAGAGATTGCTCTCGCCACAGCAATCTTCGTCTTCGTCAGGCTCACAGTCGGTTGCAACACCAGCAACAAGAGATTGTGAGTTACCGAAATTCAACATCAAGCCGTTCGGTGGAGATTACAAGGAATGGCATGCCTTTAAAGACCTGTTTGAGAGTACCATTTACGGAAAGACAACTTTGACGAATATCCAAAAGTTTCATCATCTGAAGTCATGCGTCATAGGAGAAGCAGCGATACTCATCCAGCATTTGCCCGTAGTGGATGCAAATTACGACACTGCATGGAAATCATTGAGCGATCGATATGAAAAGACCCGTTACTTGGTGAATTTACTGATAGACACATTCACCGCCTTGCCAAAAGCTGTTGGGCAAAACTCATCATCGCTACGCGCTCTGACTTGCGGAGCCAGTGATGTTATTCGGGCTTTAGACGCTTCTGGACAAACGGGCCGTGACTGTTGGTTCATATACTTGCTCATCAACAAGGTTGATGAGGCTACCCGACGTGAATGGATCGACAAAAGCCAAGATATCAAAAATCCTACCATTGAAGAGTTGCTCAAGTTTTTGGACTCACGATGCGATCGCCTTGAGCTCAGTCAAGTTGTCGATCATGTAGCGAGCAAACCGAGGGATGAAAAAGGAAAAAGGCAAGCACGCACCATGCTTGCCAATACAGGTACTTGTATGAAATGTCATAGTACTGAGCATATACTGTCGGCTTGTCCTCAATTCCAGAGCTTGACTGTCAAGCAACGTTACACCTTTACGAAGGAGAAACATATGTGTTTTAATTGTTTGAGAACTGGACATGGAGTAAGCGCTTGTGGCTCGAAGTCTTCTTGCAAGTATTGCAAGCGCCGCCATCATTCTATGCTGCATTCTGAAGGCCATTCTACACAGCAAAATAGCTCAGAGCAGCACCAAGGCAACTCAGGCCAGGCTTCTGAGGAGTCCCCAGCGGCATCAGCGATAGCAATGATAAATGTTACCAGACCTAGTAAGCCAAATGGCCAACGACGAAGCACTCTACCTACTGCATTGGTACACGTCCGAAATTCTCAAGGAGCCTTGCTGACGTGCCGTATTTTATTGAATAGCGCCTCAAATTTGTCATTCATTTCGGAACGGTACGGACCGGAATCCTAATCAAAAACCGTATAAAACACTCGTTCCTCAACAGATTTGAAACACAGCACCTACAAGCAACTGCTATAACCGTCCAAACCAGCTGCGGCAACACTACATTGGTCGCCCTGTACTGCCCACCACGCTTCTCAATCTCTGAAAAGGAATTTACCGATTTCTTTAACACACTCGGAGATCGCTTCATTGCAGCAGGGGACTATAACGACAGACATACGCACTGGGGATCTCACCTGGTAAATCCTAAAGGAAAGCAGTTGTACAACACAATAGTCAACCCTCTCAATAAGATGGATTGCGTCTCACCGGGTAGGCCTACTTATTGGCCCACAGATCCACAGAAAGTGACTGACTTGATTGATTTCGCAGAACCAAGAGGATTCCACGTAATCGGATCACTGCGGAAACACTGCTAGATTTAACTTCCGATCACTCTCCAGTGCTATTCACATTATTAACAAGACCTCAAGTACTTGATCGCCCATATAGGCTTACAAACAACAAAACAAATTGGCTTAAATTTAAAATGTACATGAGTGCCCACATTGACTGTTCGCCGAAACTGGATGCTGCAGAGGACATTGATATGTGCGTCTCTGCACTTGAGTCGATGATGGGAGCTGCAGCAAGAGTATCTACTCCACATGCCTCTTCTTACACCAGACCTGTTGACAGGCCTACGAACCGGCGGATAGAACAATTAGTAACGGAAAAAACGACGTCTAAGAAGAGAATGGCAGATTACTCGATCACCAGCAGTAAAACTTCGCCTAAGGCAAGCTAATCGCAACCTCTCCAAGGCGTTAAGACAAGAGGAAAGCTGGGCTCAAAGGAAATACATAGAAAAGCTCAGTCCAACCAGCACTAAACATCCTCTGTGGAAAGCCCACCCAACTTTAAGCGCTCCTACAGAGACAATTTCACCGATAAGGAGTCCAACCGGTGGATGGGCCCGCAGTGACGAAGAGAGGGCATCCGTATTTGCCACACATCTTAAAATGGTTTTCCAGCCAAATCCAACATCAAACTCATCTGTACTTCCCCCTTTGAACACATTAACGGATAGTGAGTACTCGGAACTCCAATCGGACGAGATCACTGCAGTTATTAAAAACCACATAAAGCCGAAAAAAGCCCCTGGCCATGACCTAATCACACCGAAAATGATCCTAGAACTCCCTATCATTGCAATACAATATATCTGCAAACTGTTCAACGCTATAATAAAAATTGGCTACTTCCCAAGAACATGGAAAAAGTCCACTATCATCATGATTCCTAAAGTGGGAAAGGACAAAACCCAGCCATCATCCTATAGGCCAATTAGTTTGCTGCCATGTCTTTCGAAGCTTTTTGAAAAGGTCCTGCAGATCCGCCTAAACTCATTTCTGGCATCGGAGAACACAATCCCTTCACACCAGTTCGGCTTCCGCGAAAAACATGGTACAATTGAACAAGTCAATCGCATAACATCCGAAATACGAACAGCATTCGAACTAAAAGAATACTGTGCGGCTGTCTTTCTCGACGTTGCCCAGGCTTTCGATAGAGTTTGGCTGGAGGGTCTGATGTTCAAAATCCGGCAAAAACTGCCACAGTACACACACAAACTTATGGAATCTTACCTTTACAATAGGAAATTCGCTGTAAGATGTAATGGCTCCGTCTCGGCTGATTTTGAAATCAAAGCTGGTGTACCGCAAGGCAGTGTACTCGGCCCATTGCTCTACCTGCTGTACACTGCAGACTTACCAACGAGTTTAGGACTTACAACGTCCACTTTTGCCGATGACACGGCAATCCTTAGCAGATCCAAATGCCCAATACAAGCCTCTGCAAAACTAGAGGAACACCTTAAGGTGGTAGAGGAATGGCTAGCAACCTGGCGTATCCGGGTCAACGAGCAGAAATGCAAACATGTTACATTTACGCTTAACAGAAGAAACTGTTCAGCTCTAATGCTAAACAACGTACCAGTTCCTCAAGCCGTGGATGTCACTTACCTTGGCATCCACCTAGACAGAAGACTAACTTGGCGCAAGCACATCGAAGCAAAAAAGTCACAGCTTAAACTAAAAGCGAGTAGCCTACATTGGATCATTAATGCTCGGTCCCCTCTACGTCTGGAGTATAAAGTCCTCCTATACAACTCCGTACTGAAACCCATCTGGACTTACGGAGCCGTACTATGGGGAAATGCAAGTACCAGCAATGTCGATATTATACAAAGAGCGCAGTCGAAGATTTTAAGATCAATCACGGGGGCCCCGTAGTATATACGAAACGACAACATTCAAAATGATCTAAATATACCTAGCGTAAAATCTGAAATAGGTACTCAACAACTAAAGTATTCTGCGAAACTGGATGCACACCCAAATGTTCTTGCCAATTCCCTTACGCGAACTAATAATAGAACTCGTCTTAAAAGAAATGACAGACCAACCCAATAACAAGTGATTAGGGCCGTCTGCAATATCCCCAGGATTTATCTTAAGTACTAGTCTAAGAAAAATATCTCAAACTTGTTGTTAGGCTCTAATTTAAGAGTAGATTCAACAAATATATATTAAACGTTAAAAAAAAAAAAAAAAAAAAAAAATTCGGAACGGTGCGTACAGACGTTGGGGCTTGCACGTTCGCCATTTCGAGTTACCACATCGGGCATCTCAGACGTCAAGGCGGGAATAACCAGAGGTTTCTGCTCTCTCCAGATGATGTCTCGTGTGTCGAGTCATTCCATCGATATTAAAGCTCACATTTTAGGAAAGATCACCTTACCATTGGCACGTGAAAACATTAATGCTTCATCACTGTCGGTATTTAATGGATACCAAATGGCTGACCCTGACTTTAGAACTAACGCTTCAATCGACATTTTGCTGGGCAATGATTGCATTTGGTTAGTTCTCACCGGAGAGAAGTTATGCGATGGTCAAGGGCAACCTATTGCAGTTAACACCATATTTGGATGGGTAATCACATCGGTGTACACTTCAAGATTGCAAACATCATCTACGTCATTGCTGACTACGGTTAATATAGATGGACTACTGCAAAGATTTTGGGAACTAGAGGAAGTTCTATCACATACAACTGTAAACGAAGAGGATCAAAAGGTCGAAACGCACTTCCGGTGTACCCACAACCGCAACTCGAATGGAAGGTACATAGTCGATTTGCCCTTCAAGGAACAAAACCCACAATTTGCGGATACATTTCAAGGAGCGAGATCGCGCTTTCTCGCAGTCGAGCGTCGTCTAATGAAGGATGCCAGCTTGAAGTTAAAATATACTCAGTTTATGAGAGAGTATATCCAGCTGGGTCACATGAAGGAAGTAGCTGCAGACGAAGCCACAAACGTATATAAGAAGTCATTCTATTTGCCACACCATCCAGTCATAGGCGCCAAGATGCGGGTGGTGTTCGATGGATCATTTAAAGATCGGGATGAACGATCTCTTATCGACGCACTTCACATTGGCCCATGTATACAACGCAACCTCTTCAACGCTTGTCTGCGTTTTCGAATGCACAGATTCGTATTTTCTGCGGACATCGTCAAAATGTTCAGACAGATTTTAGTGGCCCCTGAACATCAGAATTTTCAACGAATCCTTTGGAGAGAAGACCCTGAGGAACCACTGAAGCATTACAACTTGACCACAGTCACCTATGGCACGGCATGTGCACCGTTTCTGGCAGTTAGAGTGCTGGAACAACTGGCAACTGATCACGAATACGAGTTTCCAAGGGCGGCTAGGATACTTTTGGATGATTTCTACGTCGATGACGTACTGACAGGAGCCATGAACGAACAAGAACTGCTCGACATTAAGGAAGAGCTGATACTCCTTATGTCACGGGCACAATTGGAGCTAAGCAAATGGGTCTCGAATAGTAAACGAATTTCCAGCAACGAGGGAAATGAAATCGATTTCTCAAAGATGGCAGCAAAGGTGCTTGGGCTGCATTGGCGTCCTGGAGAAGACGTCCTAACATATAAGGTTTCATTATGGGAACATGTGACTTGTACGAAACGACAAGTGCTGTCTGACACGGCACGCATCTTTGACCCACTCGGCATTTTGGCGCCAGTGGTGATCAAGTTTAAAATTCTGCTCCAAGAATTATGGCTGCTTAATCTGGATTGGGACTCGGAACTGCCAACGAAGCAAGCGCACTTATGGCAAACATTCAGAAAGGACATTTTCACGTTACGGAACCTGAAGATACCTCGATTTGTAGACAATCAACCCGATGACATCGAACTGCATGGATTTTAAGATGCTTCGTTAAAGGCTTACTCTGCTGTCATTTACAACCGTGTGACACACCTAGATGGAAGCATCGGAGTGGCACTCATTGCTGCTAAAACAAGAGTGTCACCATTAAAGCAGAAGTCGTTGCCACGATTGGAACTTTGCGGAGCTCTACTATTAGCTCGTTTATTCCAAGCAGTAAGGTCTGGTCTGCGCCAGAAGGATGTTAAGATACACGCATGGACCGATTCTACAATCGTTTTGTCATGGCTTTCGCATCAACCCTGTAAACTTAAAACATTTGTTGCCAACCGAACGGCAGAAATACTAGAGACCATACCACGTAGCGCTTGGAGACATGTCAGCACTAAAGAGAATCCTGCGGATTGTGCATCACGAGGCATGCTAGCGAGTGATTTAATTAACTTTGATCTATGGTGGAAGGGACCATCTTGGCTGCACGACTGTACACTATACTCAGAGACAATAAATAGACCACCAACTTGCTGCTCAATTCTCAAGCCAGCAGCAGAACTTGAGTTCAAAACCAAAGTCTGACAACCATTTCCACGGATATTGAGGATTCCCCATTTGAGGTACTACTCGGAAGGACACATCTGGATCAGACTGGTTCGAGTGGTTGCATATGTATTCCGCTTCGTTCATCCAATCAAATCAAGCAAGTCTAAATATTCAGGACCTCTAAAGTTCGATGAAGTTACCAGAGCAAGGAAGTTTTGCCTACGACATGCACAAAATCAATTCAATGACGATAGACAGCTGCTTTTGAGAAAGCAATCTTTGGAGCGACGATCAATTTTAAGCAAACTATCTCCCTTCGTTGACGAAGATGGAATTATTCGTGTGGGTGGACGTTTGGAAAGGTCGCAATTGCCTGCAGATGCCAAGCATCCAGTAGTTTTGCCGAAACAACATCGCCTTGTGGAATTGCTGCTGAAACATGAGCATAAGGTCAATCTTCATCCAGGAGTTTCAGCAGGAGTTTGTAATAATTCGCCAGAAATATTGGATCATTGGCGCACGAAATCTTATTCGACGTATCACACATGAGTGTTTAAACTGTTTTAGACAGCGCCATCACACAGCAAATCAGTTTATGGCCAATTTACGGAACCCCAGGAAGGAAAAGGGCCACATTTGCCTGTTTGTATGTATGGTTACTTCAGCTCTTCATCTGGAGCTGGCCACCGACACATTCTTGGCGGCATTAAAACGTTTTATGGCTCGTCGTGGGAAATGCTCCCAAATGTATAGCGATAACGGACGTAACTTTGTTGGCGCAAAACGTGCACTAGACGAAATGGTACAGCTTCTCGCTTCACGCGAGCACAATGATGTCGTTTCAAAAGCCCTTGCGGATCAAGGCATCAAATGGAATTTTATTCCTCCATATTCACCACACTGGGGTGGTAAGTGGGAGTCGGCAGTACGCTCGGTTAAGCTGCATTTGCGACGTGTAATAGGAACCAACGTCCTCACCTTTGAGCAGATGCACACACTGCTCTCGCAAATAGAATCTGTCGTTAATTCGCGACAATTGTGCACAGCATCGGATACTGAAATTGCCTACCTGTCACCGGCACATTTCTTAATTGGCAGAACATATACAGCAGTTCCTGAAGACAGCTATTTGCAGATTCCGACTAATCGATTGAGCTACTGGCAGCATGTTCAAGCAATGCTTCAAGGATTTTGGAAGCGTTGGCATCAAGAATACTTGACATCGCTACAACAGCGCCCGAAATGGACCACCAAGTTACCAAACATTTCGATCGGTAACCTTGTACTGATCAAGGACTCTAACGCGCCTCCATCGGCATGGCTCTTAGGACGGGTAACCCAGGTGTTCACAGGAGATGATGGCCTCGTCAGAGCGGTTCAGGTTCTCACCAAATCAGGAGAAGTCACTCGCCCTATCACAAAGATTGCAGCCCTACCGGGTTCAGAAACGGAATTTCAGGGGGGGGGGCGGGATGTTAAGGAACCAATTGTCATTTAACTTACATTGCTATACGCAGCAAGGCAAAGGCTCATGAATGATCTTGCACATCTCACAATGCTTTGTTTTTGTATTTTCTTTTAAGTTTTCTAGAATATACTGGCGCCAGTCTGGTATGCTCTGTCTCTGTCACTCTTTATAAACCTATATGACCTACGTAGTTACGTTATCTTCAATAGTTTGAAGATTTAAAGGTAATTTGAATGCTGAATGAGCCGTACGGCATTCTTCTAACAATGTGGCTGCTATTCCAGAAAAACCAACTGCAACCGATATGTTGGATCTCGCCAAGTTCTACTATCCTTGTATTTGTGCCACAGGTTACATGGGTTTGATGGAAAACATGTCGAAATTATTATAGCGAATAATGTGCGTATCTGACTTGCAGATGCTGAGATAATAGCTTCAGCGATTGTCGTATCCCAATGCGTATCGTTTTCTAATAAGTTAAATTCTTCACATGCAGCACGATATGTTGGGAACATTGCAGTGCTCGGTAGATGAGTTGTCTAAGTGGCCCAGTCATTTACTCAACTGAACAACGAGGATCCGGGTTCGAATCACAGGATAGTGTATGGATGTAGTTTTCCTCTAAGCCGAAGGCCTTAGTTGCCAGTGCTTGTAAAATATAGTTAGGTTGATAGTTTATAACTATATCCTATACTTTAATAATAATAATAATGTTGGGAACATTACACCATTAACAGTTCGTAGTGTCTCAAATGAAGTTGGCCCACGCACATTTACCAGCAACAACCGCAAATAGAAACATTCATAATTTTGAAAATTCTTGGATGAAGCATTCCAAGTATAATAACGTGACATCTCCGAGTGAAGCAATGTTCGTGCAAACTGATCGCTTGGGCAGATTGCCAAAAAACTGGTCTTTGTAGTTGCTGGATGTGTTTCAGCACGTGGCGTAGCATTCGAAGCCGTGAAATATACTCGTTGACCATTCTCCAGATGCAACGCCAAATGCATAACAGCAGCATGACGTTCGTGAATTGGAAATGCGAATATACGCCATATCGCTTCATTACAGTTGACATAACGACCAACTTGATAGTGTGAAATTTCATCGTTGGTATTTGAGGATTGCAATCCAAAAACCGCCATATCACTGCCATTCGTGACATATTTGCAAATATATTTTATGAACTTAACTGAATTGCAGTATTCAACGTTGCAATGTGTCTTGAACGTTTTAGAAATAAGTGGCGAAAATGGAAAATCCAACTGTTGTCGACAACGAAATCCATTCGTTTCATTTTTGTTGTGACAGTTCGACCGTTGTCATCTGGTGATCGACGCGGATACAGCGGATACCCATAGTTGCCAGTAACAGTCCCCGCCGTTAATTCCATGAATTAAGTCCATGAATCATATTAGTAGTAACAACATCAAGTAGGTCTGGATCGACTTCATGATCAGGAATCTCGCCACATATGATATCATCTATTTGGTCAAGCTGAATTCTTTCCACTAACCAAATAAGAATGTGCGCGTGCGGCAGTCCTCGCTTTTGCCATTCGATTGAATACATCCAGCATCGAGTATATCCAAAGACGCATTGTTTAACAATAAAGTTCATCAGGGACCGAATTTTTCGCCTAAGTATACGTGCTGTGATGTCGTGTCTATCATTTGATGTTTATACGGGAAGCAGCAATTAATAATGACGAACATATGCATCTTGTGCATATTCATGCATATGACGTGGGCTACCAATGTACGTCGCCGGCAGAATAGTTAATCGACCAATATTAGCTGCATTTCCTTCAGTACTAACTGCATCACGTAAATGGATGTACTCCTCAGAACACAGTTTACACAGTTTGGCTTGGTTTAACCTAATAAATGTTAAACGTTCCGTTTCTATTTTTACATACATTCAACGCAATACTGCTGAAACAATCGACGAAACCGCAGCAAATAGTTGTCAGCATTTTAACGAATCATCAAACGATATGCATAATAATTCATTGAGCTAACTTTCTTTGCAGTTTCTTCACCTGAAATTAAAAATTTGATAATTAACCATTTTAAAGACAAATAATACAGACATTAACCATTATTAAGATACTGATACTTTACCATTCAATGGATTTATCAATTTAATATTAAAATAATATCCATCTTGTCCTTGCCAAAACATTAGTGGGTATTGCAATGCGTCATATGATCGATGAATTTCAGATATTTGTTGTAGTTGCCCAGTATCGCGACGTGTAAGCACAATATCGCGTTTTTCCAATCGTTCTATTAATAAATATTTTTAAATATATTTGTAAAAATTTATTCTATTCTATTCTATTTTATTCGTGTTAGTTACACCACTTATAACTCGAGATCTGCTGAACCAATCTTCGTGGTTATTGATCCCTTCGGATTTGTTTCCTCCCGAATAGCAGAATACATCTTAAAAACAATAAGTATTTGTCGGAAAACCCCTTAAAACAGCCAATTTTTTCCCGTTATGAACGTTTTCTAACAGTCAATTCAAATAAAGTCAACTGTTGTTTTAATGTCATTGTAGTGCTCTGTAATATACAATGTGAAAACTAAAGGAAAAATTCGAATATTGTGTTTTGTGTAGTGACATAATAGAAATTCGAATATCGTGTTTTGTGCTGTTAGTAACCCATATTATCAAACCAAACCAATTAGCAATCTAATCATTATGCCACGTTCTAGATTATCCGATGAACAAGGAGAAATTATACGAGAAGAGCGCCGCTTTAGTATTCAACGAGGAAGGGCATTAATTCGTGCTTCTCAAACACAAGAGCACAGAGGACAGCCTATGAAACGGCTAGGTTAGAAAGGAGAAATCGTCGAGCCTATCGTACAGATGAGCATAGGAATAATCTTCAAAGTGCAAGAAGAAATGGTTCAAGAATAGATTTGAGTCGAGCAGACTTTCTATATGATTGCACCATCGACTACAGCTTGCATCGATTAGTTTGTGGCATTGTGGCTCATTGAAGTTTGCTGGTAAAACAACTGATTTGTGCCGCCTTAGTGGTAAAGTAAAATTGTTATTATTGGTCCCGCCAACAGTGCCATTGTGTTTCCTACTTTATGGCGAAATACTAGAAATATGACATTTTCTAGCGAACACTTCAAAATACAATGTCTGCTTCCAAGTGACTTCATTTGGGGCTGAAATTATCGAAGAACATGTTATAATCCAACATTTAAGGTAATTTTACGTTAAAAAAAAATTGTTTGTAAGATACAAGATCTGCAGTTGTGACCAGAGCAGATAAAAAACCTGCTAGAACACATGAACGCACATTTAATGATCCAACAATGGATGAAGTGGAAATGTTTATTGTTGGTGACGTTCATATGACGCGTTTCAATACCCGCTGAAGGTGACGATGAATATAACTTTAATATCAAAATGAAAAATTTATTGAATGGTAAGATCAATGGCGTTAACGTATTAGGTGTTCTAAAATACAATTTTTACCAAATTTGTTTTAGGATAGGAAACTACCAAGAAGGTTAGGTCGATGAAATACTACGCATACCGTTTGCTGATTGGTAAAATTTTTGACAATTATTACTTCAACAATATTGCGTTGACATGTCGAAACAATACGTAGTACCTTAATTTTATTCGGTTGAATCAAGGTAAATTGCGTGTAGAAGTGTATATTCAATGTTGGTCGAATGACTATTTTACCGGCGACATACACAGGTATTTTAAACTCCTTGAATGTGCAGGGTTAATGCTTAGAAATTTAAACCAACCAAAACTGTGCAGTGGAAAGCGTTTGTTAATAAGAAAACAGATGAGGAAAATCGTATTCCAAGGATCCCGATTCGTCTTTTCTTCGCCATGACGATCAACAAATCACAGGACCAATCCTTGACTAGTTGTGGCCTAAATCTAAAAAATTCATGTTTTCACCAAAAAACAAATGTCGTTTACGAAGGTGCTAAAATGAAAATTTCGTTTTACTTTTCAAATATAAATCAAAACAAAAATTTTTTTTTCATCTGTTAATCCCAAACGAAATATTAAGAAATATTAAAAGCAGTCAGGTGACGAAACGAGGTTCGCCGGGTTTGCTAGTGTACTTATAATAACACTGGACTACTTGTCGTGCGACTCAGTTGATAGTCTCTTTGAGAAATGATTTACGGCCTTTTTAACAAGCTCTCTCTCAACTTATGATTACATAATGATTACATAATTAATGATCCTATGCTATGCTCTCTCTACTACTACTAGAATGTTCGGCCACTACGTGTTTGTCTCTTCTCTTCTATCACTTTGGACTGCTCTCTCTCAATGCCATTTCCCACATTCGGCCCTACTGATTGTACATTCGATTCCGACCAGAATCAATATGGTAAGAACAAAGTGGTTTGCCACCCATGTCTATTGAAGTAAAATATTCCTCTCTTTTGCCAGCTTTTGCGTTAACAAAAATACACTCCACACAACTATGTACCACACGAATAACCTTATCTCTCAATTCGGGAATATAGTACGATTTCTCGATCAAATCTTGCGGTCCTGGTTATGTGCAAGTTTAATAATCTAATGTTCCATTGCCACAATTAGGATCTTTATAGAGAATCTCGTTCTCTATATAGAAGTCTTTATAGCTTTCCTTTTCGACTAGTGTCTTTACTGCCTTGGTCCACTCAACTTGCAACTGAGCTCTTAATCGATGTTTAATAGTGTCCTCAACAAGCATAAAACATGCAAAACGACTAACGCATCGAGGTGCCACATTTGAGTACTTGATAGATGTACAATAACATAAATAATATCTTGAAGATACATAGCCCAACGAGCAACTCTCAAAGGAACATCTTTCTTTTTCATGGACATAGCGAATGCGTTTCATCAGTTTTTTTTTTTTTAATGCTTTTCAATCAGTAACTACATCCGCATGTATTTCAGTTTGCAACAATTTAATGGGGGGTTAAACAATTTAATGACGGGTTCTTTAGTCAACCCAGCTCTAAGTTCTTCGAAAGTGAGTTTGTGTATATCTTTGAATTCAAACTTCGAACCCTTACGCATTAAATCGAACAACGGTTTCGCGATTACTGCATAACTTTCAATAAACTTTTTAAAACAGGAAGTTAGACCTAAAAATCTTTGTATCTTTTTTTGCTACTTGGGATGGGAAAATTTGAAACAGCTCTAATCTTTACTTTGCTCGGCGTTATGGTACCATTTTCTACATCATACCATAAAAATATGACTTTTTGTTGCAGCATCTGGCATTTACTCCAATTAATTCGTAAACCGTTTTTGGCTGACACGTCTTACACGCGTTTTAGCTTGGCTATACCATCATCGGCACCAGCACTTGGAATGATGATGTCATCCATGTAGACTATGGCATGTCAGCTGCACGCTTCTTAGCTATCCGTGGTGTTCACCATATTGCCGATTCGTATTCATCGGAATGTTTGACTTGCTGGGATTCATAAGTCCGGTCATTGTTCGGTGCAAAATTCTTATGCAAGACTTGACACTAGATTGGGATGAGCCTGTCGATGGTCAAATTAAGTAAAGATAGAAAGAACTTTTACAGGATCTTAAGGACTTATTAAATCTACAAATACCACGATATGTGAACACATCAAAGACGTATGCTGTCTTTATGTTCGATCAGAACTCACGAGTGGAGTCAAAGTCACTTTACTCGTTGCGAAAGATAGCGCCTACCAAGACCCAGTCATTGCCTAAGTTAGAACTGTACGGAGCATTGTTGCTCAGTCGGACTATAGGTATACTTTTGGACCTATTCAAAAATTGTTTTGCAATGGATGAAACTTCATGCAACAACACTAAATTGTTTTGTAGCAAATAGAGTATCAGAGTTACAACAACACCCGGAAGAAATAATATCGAAGCACGTCCCTTCTACTAAGAATCCACCAGGCATTGTTTCTCGTGGTTGTCGGACATCAGAGCTGCAAACAAGCATGTGGATAACAGGGCCAACATTCTTAAAATTGTGCAAGCTATTCTAAATATGATCATAAATAATTCTTCATAGTATATTCGAATCGTTCGAATTCTTTCGTACCTCGATTGCAGCGCGAACAAAGTGAACTCTAAGTTCATCATCAATAGCCGATATTCGCATTACTGAGACAGAAATGTATCAATCGTTTTGGAAAATTGTTGCACTAATACAACAAGAATGTTATGCTGATGAAATATCTTTACCAAACAACAAACAAACCTTAACACCCCGTCTGCACACGATGACACTTGGACAAACTGCAGTATGTGTGATGAGAGTCAGAGGACGTCTCGACAACGGAGACCTTCCATTCAACGCCAAGCACCAGGCCCTGCTACCTCAAAATCATCGTTTACCAAGCTATACATCGATTCTTGCACAACAAAAATCTTCATGCTGGCCCAAAGTTTACGACCGATGATTAGAAAAGTTGGGCAAAGCTGCATCCCCTGCTTTCACTTTAAACCTGTCCTCATGACTCAACTGATGGGCAATCTACCTGCTGATCGACTACGAGCTGAAAGACCATTCCTAGTAACAGGAGTAGATTTTTGCGGCCAATTTTTTACGTCTTAAAGGATTCGCAGAAAGCCGCATTGCTACAAGGCTAGATGAGTTTAAGTCTAAATTGTTTACCTCAGACGTCATAGATCACATAAAAACATATAGTTCAATTAAAGGATTTAACTTTTGCTTTATTCCCCCTAGAGCTCCACACTTTGGCGGCCTCTGGGAAGCGTCAGTAAAATCAGCGAAGACACAGGCTCTGAAGAATATTTCAAAAGCATCTCTTACTTTCGAGGAACTACACACTGTGTTCTCGCATGTGGAAGCTGTCCTTAATTCAAGGCCAGTAGCACCCACTTCAGATGACCCCAACGATTTCAATGCTCTCACCCCTAGGCATTTGTTGATTGGAACCGATTTAACGTCAGTACCAGAATTATTACTCTACCATTCCACTCACCCTCCCGGAACGGAAATTCGGTATCTGGATAGATGGCAGCGAGTTTCCTATTTGAAACAACAATTCTGGACACTGTGGGCACGGGATTATGTTCATAACTTACAACAACGCATCAAATGGATTTACGTAAAACCAAATATGGCCTGTAAATACCTATGACAAAATTCGAGTAGTCGAACTTAGGACTGCAAAAGGAAGCTTGAAAATTCACAAGATCGCTCCGCTTCCAGAAATATTTATTTGAAAGTTGTTTCTTTCAACATGGGGAGCATGTTGGAGAATAACTCCTGAATTTAAACTCATTAATTTCATTATTCTGAAGTATTAACCATTGGGTTAATTAGCTAAACTATCGATATATCGCAAGCTCAAAGATATATCGCAAGCTTTGCCTTCACATTTTACTTTGAATTACTCTCTCTTGTAGCACATAGCTTTAAGAATTTACTGCACCAAGAGAAGTTGAATGCGACGGACGCAAGTAAATGTAAGACCAATATAACGTAGCCTAATATGGGTGTGACAAACTTCTATATTATTTGCGTTGAAGTTACATTTTTTGTTATGTTTTTTCTAATGGTTAAATTATGCTTAAGATTTTTGTTTTGATAAATGAAATGGTAGTAAATATTAAGTTTAATAATTAAAAAAACAAATAGAAAAAGAAAAAATTCGATATCTTGTTTATACTGAGCGCCATTAATGTACAAACTTGAAATACAGAAATTTTCTTTGGTGTACGCAGAGATATGAGAGCAAGGGTATGTACATACATAGGTACATACAAATGTAATAATTTTTTCCGCGGTAAGCACACTCATACGTACATACAATACATACATTTGAATTCACCCACACAAAATTACTTGCAGCCACTCCGATTAGCTTTCCGCAATTTAATAATTCGAAATCTACATAATTAAAACAGGAAATGGTGATCTACGTTAAACAATTTAGAATTAATTAAATTCACAAAGCATAAAAAAACGGCAGAACAGCTGACTCCCGATCAGTGCTGACACTCAAGTCTTATCAGTGCTGACACTTGAGCAAAGCCGTGACTCGGTCACGACATCCATTTTTTCCTACGTGATTTTCGTATTGTGCAAAAATATTTCAGTCGACTGATTGATTTTAATTCGCAATATATTTTCTAAAGAAAAATAAGTACAATTTTATTTATATGGAATTAATATTTTGGCTTGTCTTGGTGCATTTTGATCTTTTCCTCACAGATCCATGAAATTGATTTTGTCCGTTTAATGAAAATTAATTCCGAGTTTTTTTCTTCATTGAAAAGTTATCGGCACTCCCAATCCCACTGATCTCAATTTTCCATATTTTTAAATACTCTAATAAATTTCAACATTTTTCCACATTGTATAAATTTTAATATCCAAGTGATTATATATCCTTATAATTATTCACACGACTGCGAGGAAAATTATAAATCCTTCTAATTTCATTTGTGCTATCTTTGCCGATTCATTGTGTTCATTAAAAAGAGGAGACATTTCTCCTTCTCACTCCTCCTCTATTCTTAAATTATACAGTCCACTTACAGCTTCGTTTCGATCTCCTCGCTTGAGACCTCTAATTCCACGAAGTTATTTGTTTCCATTCGATTCGTAATAGCTCAGAGAACAATCTACGATGTCTCTTTCCGACTTTGTTGCCGTGTGCGAGGCATTAACTGCGTTCGAGGTTCGCGAGGCCCAGGGCTGATGACCTCTGGATAGAAGTCCGAATGAAAGGCGATATTCTTTGCTCTTTGGGTTGGATGTACGCGACTGAGCTGTCGATGTGCAAGAGCGTGTGGTGTTGCTTGCCATATCGATGGCATCCTGCTGTGATCCTGCAGGAACCATTGGAATGCTTATGAGCCAAACAGTTCTGGTAGTATCCGTTGCTCAAGACAACCCGTGGCCTGTCATCAGCTCGTAGTCTTCGAAACTGTCGGCACTGACGGAGCGCGTGTGCCCCTTGACAAACGCGGCACCTGAAGCAATTGGAACTGCGTTCTAAATCGGATTGTGCTGCTGTTCTTAGAGACATCTTCGGACTGCTGGAGGAGATGGACCGAGACCTTCTGGATTTTCCAGTAACGGATCCACAGAGAACCCATCCGAACATCGAACATTATCCCACGCGGACTGGAACCCTTCATTGGTCAAGGGTGACCTAGAAAAAATGGCTCTGGCTTCACCGCGAGTTTTGCAACTTAAGTGGTAAAGTTTCTCCACTTGTGTTGGGCTTGGATTATGGATAAAAATCGCGGTAAACAAATCATGGAATGTAGAACTGAACTGTGTGGCTTTGATGGGTGGAATCGACTGAGAGCCTGACGGGTGGGGGAGCCATTTTCGCGGACAACTGCTCGATTCGCTCTCCAAACAAAGTCCCGCCTCGCACATATACCATATAACAATATTCATGTTTAGCTTTAATTGTAGCTATGTGCTTCGGACTATCTTCGTTCTTTTGAGCCGTCAAGGCTTTATAGCATCGTGAAAACTCTGCCTCAACTTTTGCCCAAAGTGACTTAAGCTGGTCTAAGTGTATTTTAATGGAGACGAGTGGAACATCGTCATTAACGACGCACTTCACATGCCCATGCATACAATGCAACCTCTTGAACGTTTGTCTGGGTTTTCGAATACGCAGATTCGTATTTTCTGCGGACATCGTCAAAGTGTTCAGACAGATTTAAGTGGCCCCTGAACATCAGGATTTTCAACGCATCCTTTGGAGAGAAGACGTATTGAACCATTTCAAATTGACCACACTCACCTATGGCACGTCATGTGCATCGTTTCTGGCAGTTGGAGCGCCAAGGGCGGCAATGATACTTTTGGATGATTTCTAAGTCGACGACGTACTGACAGGAGCCATGAACGAACAGGAACTGATCGGCATTAAGGAAGAGCTGGTAGTCCTTATGTCACGGCACAATTGGAGCTAATCAAATGTTTTTAGTCAAGTTTTAGTATTTAGTCAAGTGAACAGCCCACACCACAAACAGGGGTGAGGAGAGGTGGTTCAAATCATAGATACCAAATGCTAGTGAACTTAAGTTGCTGCCAGGTGGTTTACTCTTTACCACGATGACGCCACCAAACACATGCCATAAAATGATTATGATAAATCGCCGCATATGAGTCTCATCTGGGGAACATTCCAATATATAATATATACATATGTCTTTACGAATTACCAACCATTCAAGAGAAATCTGTACAACGAGATTTGCTATAAACAAAAAAAGAAGCTTTTCACACACCACGAGTGTTGTGAATTTGTCAATGCATATGGACAAATGCCTTTATATACATATGTATGTACATGCGTTTGTACACAGGTAAGTACATATATATGTATATATGCACGCGCGTTGTTTAAAAATCGTAAGTAATTTGTTATTGCCCTTGTTGGGCAAAAAAAGTGTATATTAATTTTGGTCAGAAGTGTGCAACGCATAGAAGAAAGCATTTCCGACCATATAAAGTATATATATTCTTGATCAGCACGACGAGACGAGTTGAAATAGCCATGTCCGTCCGTCCGTCCGTCCGTCTGTCCGTCTGTCCGTCCGTCTGGGTCAACGCAAACTCCTCCTAGACCGTTGGAGCTACAGAGCTGAAATTTTGCATGTAGGCTTGTATATACTGCAGGCGTTGTATATCTCGGATTCAGCCGGATCGGACCACTAGATCATATAGCTCCCATACAAATGGCAAAGTCACGAACAGTGACTTTTTTTAACAACTTCGTTATTTTCTGAGCTATTGTCATGAAATTTAATATTGGTGAGTTAATTACACATATAAACGACTATGTCAAATTTGATCAAGATCGGGTGACTATATCATATAGCTCCCATAGGAACGATCGGTGGAAAGCAGTGACTTTGATCAATATCTTAGTTTTTTCTAAATCTATGCTAAGATTGTAGGCCGTTCTTTCGCAAACATTAGCCTTTTTAGCTTGAACGTTTTTTCACTTTGATGGCTATAGGTAAGAAAAGAGTTACCATAAAAGTTGCAAGGGTATACTTTGTGTATGTACATATGTATGTGCATACATCAACAGATGACGATGTATATATGTACAGTGGCTCACAGCTTATTTCGTGCAGGGGTGTAGAAAAACTTTAACAGCGTGTACCTCTTAAACTATTGAAGATATCAAAAAAATTTAAATGCAGTTTTATTTAGTGATCATTTATACTATATTTAGTTACTTTATTGTTTTTGTTACTTTTAAAATAACTTTTAAAAATTAAAAAAATGAACATCAGTGGCTTTTTCTATGTCACAGCTTATTTCGTGCAATGCATTTAACCCTAAAAATTTATTCTAAACAAATTAAACTAGTATTTGGTGTGTCCCCCATTTTGTTTAATCACCTCTTTAATGCGTGTTTCCATTGAGAAAACCAATTTTTTGGTGACTTCAGGTGATATTTTTACCCATTCTTCCAGTGGGGCATTTTTAAGGTCATTTTTATTGGGAATTGACCTTTTCCGGATGGTCATGTCAAATTTTGCCCACAAATTTTCAATCACATTAAGGTCAGGAAACTGGACAGGAGGACTGACCACATGTGGGCAATCCCAGCTCAACCAGGACTTCACAATGCCGGATTTGTGTTTTAGGTCTTTGTCTCAATAAAATCGGAATCGGCCCTCTAGACCTAATTTCTCTCCACTTTGAAGTAAATTCTCCTTTAAAACCGATAGATACATATGTCTGTCCATTGTTCCTTCGATCAAAACCAGGATTCCAACTCCCGAAGCCGCCATGCATGCCCCAACCATGACACTTCTACCGCCATGCTTCATAGTGGGCTCATAGTGTCGACTAACCTTTGCCAAGGATCATGTTTCCCGCCCAATTTCTTTCTGGAATGAAATAATATATGCAGATGGATCCAAATTCAATATCTTTGGGTCGGATTGGATGCAATATGTTCGGCGCCAACCAAATACCGGGCTTCATAATCAGAACTTAAACCCCACTATGAAGCATGGCGGTAGAAGTGTCATGGTTGGGGCATGCATGGCGGCTTCGGGAGTTGGAATCCTGGTTTTGATCGAAGGAACAATGGACAGACATATGTATCTATCGGTTTTAAAGGAGAATTTACTTCAAAGTGGAGAGGAATTAGGTCTAGAGGGCCGATTCCGATTTTATTGAGACAAATACCTAAAACACAAATCCGGCATTGTGCAGTCCTGGTTGAGCTGGGATTGCCCACATGTGGTCAGTCCTCCTGTCCAGTTTCCTGACCTTAATGTGATTGAAAATTTGTGGGCAAAATTTGACATGACCATCCGGAAAAGGTCAATTTCCAATAAAAATGACCTTAAAAATGCCCCACTGGAAGAATGGGTAAAAATATCACCTGAAGTCACCAAAAATTGGTTTTCTCAATGGAAACACGCATTAAAGAGGTGATTAAACAAAATGGGGGACACACCAAATACTAGTTTAATTTGTTTAGAATAAATTTTTAGGGTTAAATGCATTGCACGAAATAAGCTGTGACATAGAAAAAGCCACTGATGTTCATTTTTTTAATTTTTAAAAGTTATTTTAAAAGTAACAAAAACAATAAAGTAACTAAATATAGTATAAATGATCACTAAATAAAACTGCATTTAAATTTTTTGATATCTTCAATAGTTTAAGAGGTACACGCTGTTAAAGTTTTTCTACACCCTGAAATAAGCTGTGAGCCACTGTATGTATGTGTACCGGTTTGCGGAATATGCGCGTGAGGAAATTAATTGAACCATTGAAATGGTTTTAACACACAAGAAATCGCAGTGAACACTTAAAATTTTTTTTTGTATTATAACACTTAATCATTTTTATACCCTTGCAAAAAGGGTATATTAATTTTGGTCAAAAGTGTGCAACGCATAGAAGGAAGCATCTCCGACCATATAAAGTATATATATTCTTGATCAGCACGACGAGACGAGTTCAAATAGCCATGTCCGTCCGTCCGTCCGTCCGTCCGTCCGTCCGTCCGTCCGTCTGGATCAACGTAAACTCCTCCTAGACCGTAAGAGCTACAGAGCTGAAAATTTGCATGTAGGCTTGTATATACTGCAGGCATTGTATATCTCGGATTCAGCCGGATCGGATCACTATATCATATAGCTCCCATACAAATGGCAAAGTCACGGACAGTGACTTTTCTTAATAACTTCGTTATTTTCTGAGCGATTGTCGTGAATTTTAATACTGGTGAGTTAATTACACATATAAACGACTATGCCAAATTTGATCAAGATCGGGTGACTATATCATATAGCTCCAATAGGAACGATCTTTCGAAAACAGTGACTTTGATCAATAACTCCGTTATTTGCTATGTAGGCCGTTCTTTCGCAAACATTAGCCTTTTTAGCTTAAACGTTTTTCCACTTTTGATGGCTATAGGTAAGGAAAGAGTTACCAAAAATGTTGCAAGGGTATACAAACTTTGACGCGGTCGAAGTTAGCCCCGGCCCTCTGGTTTTCTCTTGTCTTTTGATCTTTTACGCGGACTTGGCAAACAGCTGTGGAAAATACATGTACATGTGGGTGTGACAAGTTTTACATATGTATGGTTGCATCTACATATGTAAGTGGATGGAAAAAATAAAAGTGGAATTGGACACGTGAGTTGGCATGGAATGGAAAAACACTAATCATCGGGAAATACCATATAACCTTTTGGACAGGTCAGGTATGTATATACAAGTATATAAAAGTGTGCAGGTCGCTATGGAAGAGTGGGAAACAATTTTGGCGGGTGCCAATTTCTTCTTGGTCTGGTGAGCGAGTAATGAATTAAGAATGCGCGAGAACTGCGTTTAAAATAATTATGCTTTATTCAATATTCACAAGGTACCCCGACACACACGAATTGTTTCGGGTTGAAGTATTACAATCGGTTTGGAAAAATATCTCAAGGAAACAAAGAACGGGAGTTCGTATGCAAATCTCGTACTAGATTGAAGATGGCGATTCCCATCAGAATCCAAGTCACGCTCCCTGGTGTGACCATATCCGCGAGGATCAAAAAGCCCTCCTCACTCCTCACTGCTCTATGCCGCTCACTACTGTCACGCCCGGTGGCGTGAACAAAGATGCTTTGAAACATTTTCAGTCCAGTTTTAAATGAGGATTATTGAAAAGTCTTCTTCCAATTATAGCCAATTCCGGGATATGTTAATATAGAAAATTTTTTCTTCACATCTATGCAATTTTGATTGGCAATGGAAACGTCTGTTTTAATATCAATTTACGATATTAATCTTGAAAATCCGAAAAATAGTAGACTTGACGCGGAGCGTGCATCTGCAGAGGACAAACAAATTTTATTTTCTTTCACTTTTAAACTCATTATCGGTTTAATAATAATTTCAGCATCCGAATTTTATTTTCATTTCGCGAATTCTTGCAGTCGCTTTTATTTTTTTGTTTAAATATACATAAATCAAAACGTACAAAAATACTCTTTTCATTATAACTAGTGCTACATTTCAATACAAGGGTCTTTCGCAACTCTAATTCTTTGGGCTCGAAATCTGTCTTTCTTTCAGATTTCGGCCAATGTAATGCATCAAGTGTTAAGAACCTGTTGATACGCGATTGGCAATGAAGCATTTTAGAGTTGATGGGTGCATTTTAATCCAATGAAGAACGACAGTTGAATGTTTGAATTTGTGTTTGATTTTAGTCCATGTTTGGCAGAGTAAAACGGAAGCACAAAGCTCTGAACGAGGTATGCTTTGCGATTGAATGGGTGCAACTCATACGACATCGAGTCGAAATGATCAATGAAGTTACATATTTTCCGTTGTTGAAGACCCTTGCGTATATGCAACATCCATACGCTCGATTTGAGGCATCCGAAAATCCATGGATTTCACACTTATTTTTTGGTGATTCGATTTACGCGAACCATGTCAAGATTAGATAAATCAGCTTTAAGTTGTTGCCATCTAGTCCGTAAGATCTCTGGCAACGAGTCCAAGCGCTCGATCCACAAGTCTTAAATCAGGATTTTGTAGCGTACTACGACTGGAGCTAATAATCCTAGCAGATCATAGAGCATGGCCATGATCGATACTATTCTTCGCTTTGTTGGTATTGCAGTTAATGGAAGATCAAATCGAAATAATATAAGATCTTCAAGAGCCAAGAGCCTTAGTGACATCACTATTGTCAATATTGAGATTATGTTCATAATCTGTTGGTGCACCACTTCGTCAATTCTAAGCCTGCCTTGGAGAGCAATTTGGTAACTTCATTCGTCTTAGCATTGAGTTCTTCGATTGAATCAGTTCCATAAAGTAGATCGTCGACGTACATATCCTCAGCTAATACAGCAGCTCCAATTGGAAATAACTCCTTATACGTCTCTGATAAAAAGTTTAAGGACCTGATTGCGAGAAATGGAGCGCACGAAATCCCATAGGTAACAGTATTCAGTTGAAATAATTGAATAGGTTCTTGCGGCGACTTTCTCCACAAGATTTGTTGGAAACTTCTATGCTCAGGTGCGACGAGAAATTGTCTGTACATTTTCGTTATGTCAGCTGTAATAGCATGGCGATACAAACGAAACGAGAGTAATGTTAGGATTAGATCTTGTTGAATAGTAGGACCAACCATGAGAATATCATTTAATGATTTATTTGATGATGATTTAGACGAAGCGTCAAATACTACGCGAAGTTTAATTGATGAGCTCTGCGGTATAAGGACACAATGGTGAGGAAAAATGTAATGATTTCCCGATTGCAAATTATCTAACGAAGCTTCATCTAAAAAATCGAAGTACATTTCCTTTAATTGGTGTTGAGATGCAAGTCGTCTTTCGAGTTGAAGAAAACGTCTTTTGCACAAGACAACGAGTCTCCAAGTTGTTCAGGAGATTCCTTGAAAGGCAACCGAACCTGTATGCGCCCTGAATCCAGGAATTGTGTGTGCACCTGAAAGTGAGTTTCACATGCTTGTTCTTCTGAGGTTAACGAAATATCTTTATTTTGATATCCAATTCATCCATTTTCCAAAACCTTTCTAATAATATGTTAAGGTCCTGCTGTTGCGTTAAATTACAAGTGTAGTGTTGAGTTGATTGAGGTTCAGCAATCTTACCCCCGACGATCCATCCTAATGCAGTTTCCACTAGATGAGGAAGACCAATTCCTAAACTAATTTTACCAGTCTTAAGTAGATCAAAAAAACTCCTTTACGCTAAGCAATAAATCTACCTTTATGGGCTTATAAAAGAATGGGTCGGCTAACTCAATTTCTTTGGGAATGGCCCAATTTGACACATCTAGTCTCTTTTCAGGCTGAGGTAGAGATATAGATTTAGTCACGATAAACTCCATATTCCATTCATCTGGAGATATTCTTGAACGAATTTTGGTAGATACGGAATGTTTCATATGTGTACGTATTTCACCGACTCCAGCAATCTTATAATGATCGTAACGAAACGGAAGCTGAAGCCTTTTGGCTAATTCTTCAGTTATAAAGGTAAGCTCAGAGCACGAATCAAGTAATGCTCTTGCGAGCTGAAACCCACCAAGTTTGTCTTGAATAAGAACTATTGCTGTTGGAAGTAATCCCCGCCGAACGTGGCGAGTCAACATTGATGTTGCAAATGTTTTACTTTCGTCATGTGTATTATGAATGATTTGTTGCGATTGATCATGAATAGAAGGTCCATCTAGTTGATAATTTCCCTGGACGTTTGAATCCTATGCATGTTTGTGTTCGGCAATATATTGAGGCAATTTATTTTATTTTAACAATCTTAAATCGCTCAATAAAAGGTAGCGAATTAAAAACTGGGCAGAATGCTAACCTATGCTCAGTTGACTGACATTGAATGCATCTACTTTGGGCAGCAACAAATACTTTTGAAGTACTATGAATTTTGTCTCTGACGGGTCTTTCCTCTTGTCGGTTTCGCAGATACCCTTCCAAATACTGACAGTGTCGACTGAGAATTTGATAACAGTCGGCCCAGTCTGGCAATTTATCATATTCTTGAACCCGATCGTATACTTGTTTCGATTCAAGATCAATTTTTGACATAATAATGTGAATAAGTACTGTGTTTAATACATCAGCTTCAGACCCAAGAGACAACAATGATCCGCGTAGAGATGAAACAGTATCCAAAATTGTACGTAGGGTAACAGCGTCTGCTTTTTTCATGCTAGCAATGTTAAATAAACTTGAAATATGTTCTACGAAATAAGAACTTTCTTGTCATATCGCTCGTTGAGGCGATCTAGGGCTTTGGGATAATTTTCGTCTGATACTTGAAATGGCGAGACTACGCTTAGAGCTTGGCCAGATAGACAACTTATTAGATAGTTAAATTTGTCAACATTGGACAATGACTTGTCTTCATGTACCATATTTGTAAATGAAGTAATAAAATTTTTGAATTCCCCATATTTGCCGTCGAATTTAGGTAATTTGAGGGATGGAAGCCGATTATGATGTCCCCCATGATAAGTCGATGAAACAAAGACGATTAAAGGCGGCAATGCGCCGTAAAATGATTGCCTTTGTTTCGATAAAAAGATTTTCTATCTCTGCCCGATTCGCGTCTGCTGGATCTAGCTTCTCAATATTGGTTAGAACTTGTAATGCCTGTTTAAAATACGACTCAACAATTTGAGACTGACAATCTAATATAATAGGGTCATTTTCAAGATCGATTCCGTTGTTGTCTGAGAGGTAGAAGCTGCGTTTCATTTGGTGGAGACATTTTGGGCCCTTAACGAAAGAAATGTAGCAAGTTAGAAATGAATTAAACGTAAGCTAAACGAGTTCTAGTTTTAATAAAAACACTCAAATGCATTAAGTATCGCTCAAGAGCTTAATATGTGAGCTTAAATATGTAGATCGTTTCTTTATGACAGTTTGAGTACTTATTCCGCTGTGCTTAATACTTAGCACGTGTTAAAGCTTACGAGTGTTTTACATGTGAGTGTAAAGCATGTGAAAGCTTCACGATCGCTAATGAGTGGCAATTGAGTCGAAATTTGAGTGGAAATTGATAACGTAAATTTACACACTCAAGTTGATAATAAGGCTCCACGTAAATGTCCACGATGATATGTCTTGCAAAGGCCAATGATGAAGAACTCCGATGACGACTATCCAAGATGATTATGTAATGATGAACAAGTCCAACGATGAATGTGATGATGATTTTTTTAACATTTAATATATATGTGTTGAATCTACTCTTAAATTAGAGCCTTACAACAAGTTCGAGATATTATTCTTAGACAAGTACTTAAGATAAATCCTGGGGATATAGCAGGCTGCCCTAATCACTTGTTATTGGGTTGGTCTGTCATTTCTTTTAAGACGAGTTCTATTATTAGTTCGCGTAAGGGAATTGGCAAGAACATTTGGGTGTGCATCCAGTTTCGCAGAATACTTTAGTTGTTGAGTACCTATTTCAGATTTTACGGTAGGATGATTATTTAATGATGAACAAGTCTAATGATGAATGTGATGATGATTTTTTTTAACGTTTAATATATATTTGTTGAATCTACTCTTAAATTAGAGACTAACAACAAGTTTGAGATATTATTCTTAGACAAGTACTTAAGATAAATCCTGGGGATATTGCAGGCGGCCCTAATTATTTGTTATTGGGTTGGTCTGTCATTTCTTTTAAGACGAGTTCTATTATTAGTTCGCGTAAGGGAATTGGCAAGAACATTTGGGTGTGCATCCAGTTTCGCAGAATACTTTAGTTGTTGGGTACCTATTTCAGATTTTACGCTAGGTATATTTAGATCATTTTGAATGTTGTCGTTTGCTGGTACTTGCATTTCCCCATAGTACTGCTCCGTAAATCCAAATGGGTTTCAGTACGGAGTTGTATAGGAGGACTTTATACTCCAGACGTAGAGGGGACCAAGCATTGATGATCCAATGTAGGCTACTCGCTTTCAGTTTAAGCTGTGACTTTTTTGCTTCGATGTGCTTGCGCCAAGTTAGTCTTCTGTCTAGGTGGATGCCAAGGTAAGTGACATCCACGGCTTGAGGAACTGGTACGTTGTTTAGCATTAGAGCTGGACAGTTTCTTCTGTTAAGCGTAAATGTAACATGTTTGCATTTCTGCTCGTTGACCCGGATACGCGAGGTTGCTAGCCATTCCTCTACCACCTTAAGGTGTTCCTCTAATTTTGCAGAGGCTTGTATTGGGTATTTGGATCTGCTGAGGATTGCCGTGTCATCGGCAAAAGTGGACGTTGTAAGTCCTAAACTCGTTGGTAAGTCTGCAGTGTACAGCAGATAGAGCAATGGGCCGAGTACACTGCCTTGCGGTACACCAGCTTTGATTTCAAAATCAGCCGAGATGGAGCCATTACATCTTACAGCGAATTTCCTATTGTAAAGGTAAGATTCCATGAGTTTGTGTGTGTACTGTGGCAGTTTTTGCCGGATTTTGAACATCAGACCCTCCAGCCAAACTCTATCGAAAGCCTGGGCAACGTCGAGAAAGACAGCCGCACAGTATTCTTTTAGTTCGAATGCTGTTCGGATGTTATGCGATTGACTTGTTCAATTGAACCATGTTTTTCGCGGAAGCCGAACTGGTGTGAAGGGATTGTGTTCTCCGATGCCAGAAATGAGTTTAGTCGGATCTGCAGGACCTTTTCAAAAAGCTTCGAAAGACATGGCAGCAAACTAATTGGCCTATAGGATGATGGCTGGGTTTTGTCCTTTCCCACTTTAGGAATCATAATGATAGTGGACCTTTTCCATGTTCTTGGGAAGAAGCCAATTTTTATTATAGCGTTGAACAGTTTGCAGATATATTGTATGGCGATGACAGGGAGTTCTAGGATCATTTTCGGTGTGATTAGGTCATGGCCAGGGGCTTTTTTCGGCTTTATGTGGTTTTTAATAACTGCAGTGATCTCGTCCGATTGGAGTTCCGAGTACTCACTATCCGTTAATGTGCTCGAAGGGGGAATAACAGATGAGTTTGATGTTGGATTTGGCTGGAAAACCATTTTAAGATGTGTGGCAAATACGGATGCCCTCTCTTCGTCACTGCGGGCCCATCCACCGGTTGGACTCCTTATCGGTGAAATTGTCTCTGTAGGAGCGCTTAAAGTTGGGTCGGCTTTCCACAGAGGTTGTTTAGTGCTGGTTGGACTGAGCTTTTCTATGTATTTCCTTTGAGCCCAGCTTTCCTCTTGTCTGAACGCCTTGGAGAGGTTGCGATTAGCTTGCCTTAGGCGAAGTTTTGCTGCTGGTGATCGAGTAATCTGCCATTCTCTTCTTAGACGTCGTTTTTCCGTTACTAATTGTTCTATCCACCGGTTCGTAGGCCTGTCAACAGGTTTGGTGTAAGAAGAGGCATGTGGAGTAGATACTCTTGCTGCAGCTCCCATTATCGACTCAAGACTCATCCAGTTTCGGCGAACAGTCAATGTGGGCACTCATGTACATTTTAAATTTAAGCCAATTTGTTTTGTTGTTTGTAAGCCTATATGGGCGATCAAGTACATGAGGTCTTGTTAATAGTGTGAATAGCACTGGAGAGTGATCGGAAGTTAAATCTAGCAGTGTTTCCGCAGTGATCCGATTACGTGGAATCCTCTTGGTTACTGCGAAATCAATCGAGTCAGGCACTTTCTGTGGATCTGTGGGCCAATAAGTAGGCCTACCCGGTGAGACGCAATCCATCTTGTTGAGAGGGTTGACTATTGTGTTGTACAACTGCTTGCCTTTAGGATTTACCAGGCGAGATCCCCAGTGCGTATGTTTGGCGTTATAGTCCCCTGCTGCAATGAAGCGATCTCCGAGAAATCGGTAAATTCCTTTTCAGAGATTGAGAAGCGTGGTGGGCAGTACAGGGCAACCAATGTAGTGTTGCCGCAGCTGGTTTGGACGGTTATAGCAGTTGCTTGTAGGTGCTGTGTTTCAAATCTGTTGAGGAACGAGTGTCTTATACGGTTTTTGATTAGGATACCAGTCCCGCCATGAGCTTTTCCGACTGGATGGTTTGTTGCGTAGAAGGTATATTTTGGTATTTGAAAATTATTTTTTGATGTTAAATGTGTTTCCGAAATAAGCAAAACGTCGATTTCACTTGAGTCTAGGAATAGTTGCACTTTATTTTTGTGCTTGGAGATGCCGTTAGCATTCCAAAGACATAGACGTAGGGAAGCCATTATTTATTCTCGATAAGCTTCTGGATAAGCAGGTTTTGATTCCGCATCAGCATCAGTTCGTGCATACAGTTTTGCATGAACGTAATAAAAGTGGTCATGTTGTGATTGAGTGAGATCAATAGGGCCTCTATACCAGTTGGAGTTTGCTGGCCAAGCTCTGGTGCGCTAGGTTGCGGATTCTGTAGATGATGGAGAGACGGGGTCTCTTTCGCGGGCTCCGTCTGTCCAGTTCGGAGCGCACTAGCGAAGGATACACTAGGACTGGTTGTAGCAGTCATGTTGAATGATCTAACAGCCTTGGCGAAGAAAACCTCCGGTGTAGTTTTGGAGGCGTTAAAGGTGATTTTTGGTCCAGCTGGGGGTTTGCGCCCGATTAGGTGTGATTTAAGATCCTTGAAGACAGGACATCCTCTGTAGTTGTCCGTGTGGTTCCCTCCACAGTTGCTGCATAGCCTTAGTGCGACGTTGTTTCTGTCCTTGGTGCAAATGCCATCTTCATGATGTTCGCCGCAGCCAACACACACTGACCTAAGATTGCAATTGTTAGAGGTGTGGTTGTATTCCTGGCAGTTTTTACACTGCGGTGGTTGGCGTCTCTTATGTGGCTCCTCTACGGTGATTCTTCTGTGCAATAGAAGCTGTAGGTTGTAGATCGGGTGCACTTCAACCGCTTTGCATCAGGTTGGAGCTCGATTTTAAAGAGCGGCTGTGCGACTTTGTTCCTGTTGATGATGTTGACAACGGACTTGACCGCAAACCCTTTTTCGACCAACGCGTCTGGTATTTCTTGAGTAGGAACCGATGGCTCAATCCCCTTAACGCAACCTGGAGCCCTTTACTGATGCGGAAATTTTCCTCAGTTTGGGTTTGACATTTTATTTCTTTAATGTTACCCCTATTGAGAGGGGTTACAACAAAGTTATTTGCCCCTACTGTTTCTACTAGCTTCGAAATCAGGGCGCTGCAGTTTGCGCCACGGATGTATAAAGGGGGTGGTCTAGCCTATTTAACTTTATCTACAGCGCCGGCTTGATCGTCTTGCTGATCGGCAAGAATTTTAAAACGATTTCCGCTAAGGGGTGCTACTCGTTCATTTGGTTTGGTTATTTTCGGCGTATTGACACTTTTTTTCTTTTGCGGGCTTAGCTTCCGCTTAGTTATTTTAATATATCTATCCATTCCAGTTTGAACAGAAGTCGTTGGGTTAACTATTGAGGCTGACTCTGGGCGACTTGTCGTTGACGGCTTGAGGCAGGTCAATACTTCGGCAGACGTTGCAGTAGTTGCTGTCAACGAGCTGACGGTGCTGGTCGGTGCAATCGGTGACCCAGTTATCGATTTTAATGGAGAAGCACACTGCTCTCTCCACGGTAAATTGCTGTTAATTGCTGAGTGGCTGGCACTTTCGGTGTTATTGCTTACGTTAGCATTTGGTGGGGTCGGCGACACCACCGAAAAGTACGCGTTGTTGCGTTGAACCGAGAGTCGACGCTCACGTTGTTGTTGTACAATTAGTTCTTGTAGCTGTTGCTGGTGGGGATCGAGAGAGCTTGGGCCCGAATTAAGCACTTTGTTGTTGCAACTTAGTATTTATTGCTATTAGAGCAATCTAATAGCAATATGATTGTAAATAGGCGTCTCTGAGGCGACTGAGAGCCCTACACAGATTTTTGCAAACGCAGTCTTTTTTTTTTTTTTTTACACTCAATATTTGCGGAGTGCATTAAAAAACACGTCTGTACACGGCGGCAGTTGAATTGTTTATGTGATGATGATGTAAGCTGAAAAGTCCAATGATCACTGTGCAAGATATGTAACGATGAATGCAATATAATGAACGAATACGTTTATTCGTCGTTACTTTATATAGTTTTTAAGTTAGCATTTGGTGGGGTCGGCGACACCACCGAAAAGTACGCGTTGTTGCGTTGAACCGAGAGTCGACGCTCACGTTGTTGTTGTACTATTAGTTCTTGTAGCTGTTGCTGGTGGGGATCGAGAGAGCTTGGGCCCGAATTAAGCACTTTGTTGTTGCAACTTAGTATTTATTGCTATTAGAGCAATCTAATAGCAATATGATTGTAAATAGGCGTCTCTGAGGCGACTGAGAGCCCTACACAGATTTTTGCAAACGCAGTCTTTTTTTTTTTTTTACACTCAATATTTGCGGAGTGCATTAAAAAACACTTCTGTACACGGCGGCAGTTGAATTGTTTATGTGATGATGATGTAAGCTGAAAAGTCCAATGATCACTGTGCAAGATATGTAACGATGAATGCAATATAATGAACGAATACGTTTATTCGTCGTTACTTTATATAGTTTTTAAGTTTTAATGTTGGGACTTGCGAAGTGCAATGTCCTGTCACGGTCGCCAATTTTTGATCTGCCCAGTTGCAGATGGTTCAAAACTCCAATGCTCAATAGCATGTGGAGTGGAGTAAGGAAAAATAATAAGTCTTCACCTCTTCGAATTCCAGAAAGTCATTTTTATATTTCGTTTTCATGAGTTAGAAGCTCTTCATGAGCCATATAACAGAAGCTTTTAGAACATGTTAATGTAAATACAGTGGTCAAAATTCCGATAATCTTAAAAAAATAATATAAGAAATTTTAATATATACAAATCTAAGTTGACGATGACGTCCCTTCCAACATATTCCCCCATTGAAGGACGAAGTATGACTCCTTCAATTTACATAAACGTCATCTCTTAAAGACAATGGAGCAAGTTTGCAGATTAAGCGACGAATAATTCCTTTTTTAGTGCGAACATCGGCTACTCTGACCCTTCCATCTGCACCAAGTATGGCTTCGACCACACGACCAGTAATCCAGCATTGCGGTGGAAAATTGTCTTCATGAATGAGAACTAATTGATCCCTTGCTATGTTGTTTTCGGGATGCAACCACTTAGAGCGTTCTTATAATTGATGTACATAGTCGCGCTTCCAGAGTTCCCAGAAGCGTTGCTTGAGATAGGTGACCCTTTGCCAACGAGATAGATAAGAAAGTTTTGAGTCATTTACTAACGGTTCAGGGATCGCTTGCAGTGAACATCCGATCAATACGTGTGCTGGCGTCTGAGCCTCCCCGTCATTGGGATCATCGCTGTGAATGGAGATTGGACGGGAATTCAATATCGCCTCCACTTCAATTGCAATCGATTGAAGCTCTTCATACGTCAAATTGGTTCATAGGTCAAAATTTGGTGAGCAGAGTCTTCATTGACTTTACCGCAGGTTCCCATAAGCCTCCAAAATGGGGAGCACGCGGTGGAATGAAGTTGAATTCCAAACCGGCATTTCGACTAAATTCCTCCAGATTTTTTGCATTGAGTTCTGAACAGAATTGCCGTTTGAAGCCTTCAAGTTACGAACATGCTCCGACAAAAGTTGGTGGCATTGTCACAATAAATCCTTTTGGGTATGCCGCGTCGTCCGATGAATCGCTTCAAACAGAGAATAAAATTATTAGCAGATAGGTCTGAGATTAGTTCTGTATGAATAGCTTTTGAAGAAAAGCAAACAAATATAGAAAGCAAACAAACAAATATATTCGAATGCGGTACGACGTAAGAAATGGTCCACATAGATCCACTCCGCATATCAGAAACGGGCGTTCGGCCAGGAGACGGTCAGTTGGGAGGTTACCCATGATTTGTCGCATTAATACAGGTTTGTAATGATAGCAATGTGTGCAACTTCTAACAACCTTTCGGACCAATTCTCGGGCATTTACAATCCATACTGTTAGGCGTAGAATCGCTATCAGAACCTTAGCTCCCGCGTGAAGGTTTCGCAAGTGAAGATCTTCAATATATTTATAAGTGAAATTATGAGTCTTGGAAGCAATAACGGCATTTTAGCGTCCAATGGTATGTCAGCCATTGCAAGACGGCCTCCAACACGGATAAGTCGAATATTTTGATAACCTATCTGTTCATTTGAGATGAATGGATTTAATTTTTGAAGCTCCGGCTTCAGACTTCGTCCTGCTTGTAAGTTCTTTAGTTCTTTCGCAAACACATCATCAAAATGGAAGAGATTCTCTGAATGGATGAGATTGTATGATTAAAAGCCAATTTAAATTCTTCTACTGAAATGCTTCTTGTAGCATTTATCGTATTATTGCGGTTAATAGGAACTCGGTTGAAAACTCGTAAAACATAGCTAAGACTCTCACAATCATACGAAACGATGATAGTCTACTAATGATCTGCTCAACTATGCTCTTTTCTTTATAACTAGTGCTACATTTCAATACAAGGGTCTTTCGCAACTCTAATTCTTTGGGCTCGAAATCTGTCTTTCTTTCAGATATCAACCAATGTAATGCATCAAGTGTTAAGAACCTTGTTCCATGAAACCAAATTGTCTCAAATCGCGCGCTACACAGCCACGTGAAACATGTCGGTGGATTATCCTTTCCAGGCACGTGACTCCAAATGATATCCTGCGATTGAGTTTGTATGGTTGATACGCGATTGGCAATAAAGCTTTTTAGAGTTGATGGGTGCATTTTAATCCAATGAAGAACGACAGTTGAATCTGTCAAAAATATGTTTTGCTGACAAGACAATTGAATTTGTGTTTGATTTTAGTCCATGTTTGGCATAGTAAAACGGAAGCACAAAGCTCTAAACGAGGTATGCTTTGCGATTGAGTGGGTGCAACTCTCGATCTCGAAATGATCAATGAAGTTACATATTTTCCGTTGTCCAAGACCCTTGCGTATATGCGACATCCATATGCTCGATTTGAGGCATCCGAAAATCCATGGATTTCACACTTATTTTTTGGTGATGTGTTAACAAATGGATTTACGCGCAACATGTCAAGATTAGATAAATCAGCTTCAAGTTGTTGCCATCTAGTCCGTAAGATCTCTGGCAACGGGTCGTCCCAGTCCAAGCGCTCGATCCACAAGTCTTAAATCAGGATTTTGTAGCGTACTACGACTGGAGCTAATAATCCTAGCAGATCATAGAGCCTGGCCATGATCGATACTATTCTTCGCTTTGTTGGTATTGCAGTTAATGAAAGATCAAATCGAAATAATATAAGATCTTCAGTTGGCAGCCACGACATGCCAAGAGCCTTGGTGACATCACTATTGTCAATATTGAGATTATATTCACAATCTGTTGGTGCCCCACTAAAATTCCACTTTGTCAATTCTAAGCCTGCCTTGGAGAGCAATTTGGTAACTTCATTCGTCAACATTGAGTTCTTCTATTGAGTCAGCTCCATAAAGTAGATCGTCGACGTACATATCCTCAGCTAATACAGCAGCTCCAATTGGAAACAACTCCTTATACGTCTCTGATAAAAACTTTAAGGACCTGATTGCGAGAAATGGAGCGCACGACATCCCATAGGTAACAGTATTCAATTGAAATAATTGAATAGGTTCTTGTAGTGACTTTCTCCACAAGATTTGTTGGAAACTTCTATGCTCAGGTGCGAAGAGAAATTGTCTGTACATTTTTGTTATGTCAGCTGTAATATCATGGCGATACAAACGAAACGAGAGTAATGTTAGGATTAGATCTTGTTGAATAGTAGGACCAACCATGAGAATATCAATTAATGATTTATTTGATGATGATTCGTCTAAATCGTCAAATACTACGCGAAGTTTAATTGATGAGCTCTGCGGTCTAAGGACACAATGGTGAGGAAAAATGTAATGATTTCCCGATTGCAAATTATCTAACGAAACTACCTCCATGTGATTCAACTTAAGATATTCATCTAAAAAATCGATGTACATTTCCGTCTTTCGAGTTGAAGAAAACGTCTCCAAGTTGTTCAGGAGATTCCTTGAAAGGCAACTGAACCTGTATGCGCCCTGAATCCAGGAATTGTGTGTGCACCTGAAAGTGAGTTTCACATGCTTGTTCTTCTGAGGTTAACGAAATATCTATATTTTGAATTTCATGTATTTCATCCATTTTCCAAAACCTTTCTAATAACATGTTAAGGTCCTGCTGTTGCGTTAAATTACAAGTGTAGTGTTGAGTTGATTGAGGTTCAGCAATGTTTAAGAATAAACATCGTGTTCATCTGAAGCGGCTTCACCAAATCAGATGCACTAAAGAAAATATAATACAACTGTACTTTGGCACAAACAACTAACCTAGCATATGACTAGAATTACAATCAGCCACACGCGTTGTAGAAAAAACACTTGTAATTGTAAACTAACCCAAACGATCACAACGGCAGGATGTCAAGTGGCCGACGCCGTGCCTAAAATAATAATAATTTTTCAACCCCCGAATACGTGGGTGTGAGTTGTACTAGAATAAGATCTCCTTAAGAACAATTGTTACCTCCTAGAGCCTAAGATTTCCTATATAAACTCCGTACTTTTGTAAATAAAATCAGTTCATATTTTGAATTCAACGAATGAAGATTGGGTTATTTTCCTTCTCTCCGGGAATCCCTATTCATTTTGGTCCTTCGAGAAAAGGGACTCTGCGGTTTTCCCCCACCAGTGGTAAGAGACTCAGAGAATGAATCAGCTCCTTAAAGTCTGAATTCTTATGATAAGATCAGCTAAAGGTAGCAAAATAAAAAAACTCTTGTTTTCCCCCATCAGTGGTAAGAGACAGAGTAATATAAAAGCAAAATATTGCTTAATAAATAAAAAGTGCGTGCGACCGAGTATATAAGACCAGTTTGGCTAGTCGAGCAACTGCAATAATTTCGGCGGCGGTAAAAAAAAACGAGCGATATAAATTTGGTGTGTGGCTAATTCAAAGCCCAGTGAAAAAAAAAGCAATATAAAAATATAAAGTTGGTGTGTGGCGTATTTGAAGCCCTAATATCAAAAAAAAAAGTTAACTAGTGTATATATACACTATATGTAGTTGACAACTACCAACAGCAGCAGAGCAACAAGATAGTTGCAAAGGAGAGGCCGCTGGAGAACTTAAATTGCCAATAGAAGAAAGTCTGGTGCGATGACCGGCACCGTTACCGCCTGAGCCCATAGGCCCTGGACAACAGCAGCTGATAAAACAAAGGGGCGAGCAAACTATCGCTACGCAGCGGCAGACAACCTACTTGGCGGACAACAGTGGGAACGGTGTCTACAACAGGATCATCAGATAAGATATAAATTTAAATAGTTATAAATATTTTATTATTATATACTTATATACTTATATACTTATACCGGTGTCCTAATATATGAATAAGACACAAATGTTCCCCACAAAAACTGAAAAACTATTAGCGAAGCAACACGAGTTGCATAAAAGGTTAAAAAAGCTAGAAGAGTTAGATGCTAGTAAGTTTACTAGCAAGATTATTAATGAAGTAAATGAGATACAGAAGCTATGGATTAGTTACCATAGTCAAATGCTAGAGAGTGGTGTAACTCAACACTACTATTTCACAGATGGGAAGTATGAGGAAGGTTTAGATATGGCAGCCAAATTACTAGCCAAAGGACAGTCTAGCAGGCAGAGCACTGTTGTTTCTGAAACCATTGAAGCAGATGCAACAATGTCAGAAAATGTTGAGGTCAGCAACGGAGAGTCGCGAGGAAACGCGACGTCCAGTATTGAGAACCAGGAAAAATTTGAAGAAAAGGTTCGGCATCTCCAGCAATATTTGGAGATGGTGAGAAAGATTTACTTACGATAGACAATAGAATAGCGAAATGTATATTAAAAAAAAATTCTTTCAGAATACAGTGAATATAACAAATATACAGAGATAATGAAACGTTAAAAGTATAGAAAATTGGAGTTCGACCAGAATACTTAGCTAAAAAAAAAAATCAAAAAATTGAAAGAAATGTTAGAGAGAATACGGTTGCTAAATACAGTAACATTCTGAAACTAGAATGGATCTGTTTGGAATATTCACGAATAATTGAAAAAGAGAATTAAGTCTGGCTCTTAAGTTCAATTATTTAAAATCGCGTTAAAGGCGAAGCAAGGAGCATGTAGCTCATCTATTGTCAGCTACAATATATGCATTGGAACTTTACAGCGGTACGAGAATATCGAGGTATTTCGAGCACTAAGCGGATCGGATTACCGATGATCAAATGATCCGCAAAAGTAAAGTATGATTGACATAATTAATAAGTCAATAACTTAATTAAAATTAAAGCAATTGTCGATGAAGTTGACGTAATATTCGCTCAACTGCTGCTAAGGAAATTTGACAGAGATGCTCTGCTATTGTATGAGAGCCAAATTAGAAAAACAAGGGAAATTCAAAAGCTATCTGATGTCATGGAATACTTGGAGCAAAGATATTGCTCGTTAAGTGCCATGAGCAAAGAAGAGAAGAAACCGCTACAAACTGTTTTAATTATGCGGAATTCGAAGCTAAATGTCCGATTTGCAAAGTTGCCGGGCATAAAGCGTATAAGTGCTATAAGTTTAAAGGATTGAGACCTACGGAAAGGTATGAAACAGCCAAAAAAGTACAGCTTTGCACAAAATGTTTAAATCATTCAAGCAATAAAGTGTGCACTAATGAAATGGTCTGTTCATTGTGCAGTAAAGGACACCATACCTTACTCCATTCTCAAGAAAAACAGGAGAGTATTAATACTTGTGTAACGGCACAACCAACACTGTTGGCCATAGCTGTAATTCAAGTAAAAAATGTAAATGGTGGATATAAGACTCTAAGAGCCCTTATTGATTGTGGTTCACAGAGCACTATTTTGTCTGAAAAAGCCGCTCAAATATTAAAATTACCTAAAATTAAACAATATACAGAAATAAGTGGTGTGTCCTCAATAAAAGCCCAAAAATCAAAATATAAAGTAAAAATATATGCAAAGACGCGAAATCCCTGGAAAAGAACATCTTAAGGTAGAGGCAATTGTGTTGCCAAAGTTAATCGAAGCTCTTCCATTAAAAATAGCAAACGTGGATATGTCAAAATGGCAAACTTACGTGCTAGCTGATCCTACTTTTAATAAACCGGGTAAGGTTGATATTATAATGGGGGTAAACGTATATTCCCAAATCTTAAAAGGGGGAGTTACAAAAATCGATGGGGTATTAGGCCAAAATACTCAATTTGGTTGGATCGTCTCGCGATGCACCGAATCAAAAAAGTATAAATCTGTAGTGGCAACAACAATAGATGTCACAGGTTTAAAACAACGTTGGGAGAACAAGAAAGGTAAATGTCAAAATAAAAAAAATACAATGCCAAACAAACTCAACAACAAAACCCAAGAAATAAATTTATGGCCCCCGGCAGGACCTCACATTGGAGGTAAAGTAAAAACTGGGGAAGAAAAATTATATATCACAGAGCCAGTACAAAAAAGGAATGTGCAAATGGCAATAATAAATAAAGATAATTTAAAAAATAATGTCAAAAAAGAATCCGTTATATTATCCGTTGTATTAGAAAAAGGGCAGGTATTGCAAAATAAAGAGACAACATTTGAACAGAACAACCGCTCAAATTGCAGGTATTACCGAAATATCAAACAGTGGAGCAAAAGCCACATTGGTTTAAACCGAAAAGCAGGTGTAGTTGGTCTTTAAAGTTTTCACCATATAAAAAGGCTAGAAGTCAACACAGTAATACACATCAGGAGTGGGTAAATATCCCGAAACAGAAATTGTTAAGCATTGGGCGATATCAGTAATTTGCCAAATATAATATAAAATTCAGTAGAAGCCAAAATTCAGCAAAGTAAACCATACGGCAGAATACAAATGGTTTGCTAGAGTTAAACTTCCATTATGTATTGGTCTTGCTTCGTTAAATAATTATTTTACTAATGATAATAATTTGTAATTTGTTTAAGACAACTCAATGAAAATAAAAGAATCCCAATCGCCACATTTGGTGGCCCCTCGCAGAATGTTTAAGAATAAACATCGTTTTCATCTGAAGCGGCTTCACCAAATCATATGCACTAAAGAAAATATAATACAACTGTACTTTGGCACAAACAACTAACCTAGCATATGACTAGAATTACAATCAGCCACACGCGTTGTAGAAAAAACACTTGTAATAATTTTTCAACCCCCGAATACGTGGGTGTGAGTTGTACTATATCGGTTTGAAAGTTGCATCAACACATTTTCGCCTTGGTTCACTTCACGATTGGTTCCTTCTTTGCCAGTATACAGGTTTCCTTGCAACGGATATTTTGTTTTCGCATCGCATGCCCACCACACTTTTGTGCCATACTTTGCTGGCTTTGACGGTATATATTGTGTAAATTTGGTTCTGCCACGATATGGAAACAGTTGCTCGTCAATAGTCACAACTTCATGTGCATCATAGTTATTGGCGAGGTTTTCATTTAAAAAATTCCATATATCTCGAATGGGCGCGGCTTTATCGCTTTGTTGACGAAATTCACGGGTACGACTGTCAAAACGAATATATCGCGAAATTTGCTTGAATCGTCGATAAGACATAGCTGCTCGGAAAATGGGCAAAGCATCAGAACGCCACAAGACTTCTGATGTTTGCATATTATTGTGTGATAGGCCAGCAGCCAAAAGAATTCCAACAAAAGCGTCAAGCTCAGTGCTTGTCAAATCATTCCAAACTCTGGGTTTAGAATCAGGATTCTCTGCATTCCATTTACGAGTGGCTTCTTTTCCATGACGATTTGTTTGAGTAACAATAATAAATGAAATATTTGGCGAAAAAAACAGCTTGAATACCTCAATTGGAATGGCATTTTGTTGTCTTGGCCCAAATCGAAAACGCATAATGTTGTGTTGACGCGTACGAATAACAGCGGATGGCTCGTTTTTGCTCCATTTCGTTCCGTCTTTGCCGTAAAAAAAGCCATCATCACACTGACCAGCAACTTGATCTGTTTCGTCTTCTATATCTTCATCACTATCAAATATTCATTTGGCTCGATTGTTTCACATCATTTTCAATATCAGACGCATCATCATTCGGCACGTAGTCCGCGTCATCATGGTCACCAGTATCAAATGGATCAAATTCTTCACCTTCTTCATGTTCATCTCGATTTGTTTGTTGCATATCATTCAATAATGCATTTGTCAATCGCGAATAAAAATCAGCACTAACACGTCTGCTACGCAATCGCGTATTGTAGATAAATTCCACTTGGTCACCCATTATATATATGTATTCTATATGTTCATGTTCATGCATGCTTCAATTTGAAAATAAAAAAAGCAAGTAAACGGTCCAAATGTGGGATATTCCATACATTTCCATACAAAATGTATAGGGGTCTGGCCAGACCCATGTGTCCGTCCGAAGGTGTAACTTTTTAATCCTTTTTTTTCGCCTTGTTCAAGGACCTTTTGGTAATTGTCCTGTGGCTAGATCGATAGAAAATAAAATTTTAGGAAGCTACCTGGAATTTAAGTCGATAGATAAAATGGAACCATGTTAGCTTAACGTTCAAAGTCAAAAAAGGTCTGGCCAGACCCAGGTGTCCGACGGAGGGTTAAGTAGATCAAAAAACTCCTTTACGCTAAGCAATAAATCTACCTTTTCGGGCTTATAAAAGAATGGGTCGGCTAACTCCATTTCTTTGGGAATGCCCAATTGGACACATCTAGTCTCTTTTCAGGCTGAGGTAGATATATAGATTTAGTCACGATAAACTCCATATTCCATTCATCTGGAGATATTCTTGAACGAATTTTGGTAGATACGGAATGTTTCATATGTGTAAGTATTTCACCGATTCCAGCAATCTCACAATGATCGTAACGAAACGGAAGCTGAAGCCTTTTGGCTAATTCTTCAGTTATAAAGGTAGGCTTAGAGCACGAATCAAGTAATGCTCTTGCGAGCTGAAACCCACCAAGTTTGTCTTGAATAAGAACTATTGCTGTTGGAAGTAATCCCCGCCGAGCGTGGCGAGTCAACATTGATGTTGCAAATGTTTTACTTTCGTCAAGTGTTTTATACGTGGGTGTGAGTTGTACTAGAATAAGATCTCCTTAAGAACAATTGTTACCTCCTAGAGCCTAAGATTTCCTATATAAACTCCGTACTTTTGTAAATAAAATCAGTTCATATTTTGAATTCAACGAATGAAGATTGGGTTATTTTCCTTCTCTACGGAAATCGCTATTCAGCAATCTGACCCCCGACGATCCATCCTAATGCAGTTTCCACTAGGTGAGAAATACCAATTCCTAAACTAATTTTACCCGTCTTAACCCTCCGTCGGACACATATTTTAAAACCTTCGGACGGACACTTGGGTCTGGCCAGACCCCTATGTATTTACATGCATTTGCATGCACTTAAATAGAAATTAACCATATATTCTGGCTCATATATGTACCGAGTAGGTAGATATTTTAATTTCTTACCATTCTTAATCGATTTGCCATGCATTGAGCTATATGTGGAAGAAAATATATACCCGAAAAAAAATCGGATTACGGAAAAAAGACATTTTTCTTTCGTTCACTTTTGTTTTTTATTTTTAATTAATTTGTTGTTGTTTTAACAATAGAAATGGAATGAAATGTAATTGTATGATGGAAAATATAATTCCAATTTTCTCTTGTTGGATCGTATGGTGCCAACCAATGCGAGACCAATAACAGCAAGTCTTTTGGCAGCATCCAATGTTACAAAGAAATTATCAGCAACGATCGTTTGGTCACTCATACTATATCGGTTTGAAAGTTGCATCAGCACATTTTCGCCTTGGTTCACTTCACGATTGGTTCCTTCTTTGCCAGTATACAGCTTTCCTTGCAACGGATATTTTGTTTTCGCATCGCATGCCCACCACACTTTTGTGCCATACTTTGCTGGCTTTGACGGTATATATTGTGTAAATTTGGTTCTGCCACGATATGGAAACAGTTGCTCGTCAATAGTCACAACATCATGTGCATCATAGTTATTGGCGAGGTTTTCATTTAAAAAATTCCATATATCTCGAATGGGCGCGGCTTTATCGCTTTGTTGACGAAATTCACGGGTACGACTGTCAAAACGAATATATTGCGAAATTTGCTTGAATCGTCGATAAGACATAGCTGCTCGGAAAATGGGCAAAGCATCAGAACGCCACAAGACTTCTGATGTTTGCATATTATTGTGTGATAGGCCAGCAGCCAAAAGAATTCCAACAAAAGCGTCAAGCTCAGTGCTTGTCAAATCATTCCAAACTCTGGGTTTAGAATCAGGATTCTCTGCATTCCATTTACGAGTGGCTTCTTTTCCATGACTATTTGTTTGAGTAACAATAATAAATGAAATATTTGGCGAAAAAAACAGCTTGAATACCTCAATTGGAATGGCATTTTGTTGTCTTGGCCCAAATCGAAAACGCATAATGTTGTGTTGACGCGTACGAATAACAGCGGATGGCTCGTTTTTGCTCCATTTCGTTCCGTCTTTGCCGTAAAAAAAGCCATCATCACATTGACCAGCAACTTGATCTGTTTCGTCTTCTATATCTTCATCACTATCAAATATTCATTTGGCTCGATTGTTTCACATCATTTTCAATATCAGACGCATCATCATTCGGCACGTAGTCCGCGTCATCATGGTCACCAGTATCAAATGGATCAATTTCTTCACCTTCTTCATGTTCATCTCGATTTGTTTGTTGCATATCATTCAATAATGCATTTGTCAATCGCGAATAAAAATCAGCACTAACACGTCTGCTACGCAATCGCGTATTGTAGATAAATTCCACTTGGTCACCCATTATATATATGTATTCTATATGTTCATGTTCATGCATGCTTCAATTTGAAAACAAAAAAAGCAAGTAAACGGTCCAAATGTGGATATTCCATACATTTCCATACAAAATGTATAGGGGTCTGGCCAGACCCATGTGTCCGTCCGAAGGTGTAACTTTTTAATCCTTTTTTTTCGCCTTGTTCAAGGACCTTTTGGTAATTGTCCTGTGGCTAGATCGATAGAAAATAAAATTTTAGGAAGCTACCTGGAATTTAAGTCGATAGATAAAATGGAACCATGTTAGCTTAACGTTCAAAGTCAAAAAAGGTCTGGCCAGACCCAGGTGTCCGACGGAGGGTTAAGTAGATCAAAAAACTCCTTTACGCTAAGCAATAAATCTACCTTTTCGGGCTTATAAAAGAATGGGTCGGCTAACTCCATTTCTTTGGGAATGCCCAATTGGACACATCTAGTCTCTTTTCAGGCTGAGGTAGATATATAGATTTAGTCACGATAAACTCCATATTCCATTCATCTGGAGATATTCTTGAACGAATTTTGGTAGATACGGAATGTTTCATATGTGTAAGTATTTCACCGATTCCAGCAATCTCACAATGATCGTAACGAAACGGAAGCTGAAGCCTTTTGGCTAATTCTTCAGTTATAAAGGTAGGCTTAGAGCACGAATCAAGTAATGCTCTTGCGAGCTGAAACCCACCAAGTTTGTCTTGAATAAGAACTATTGCTGTTGGAAGTAATCCCCGCCGAGCGTGGCGAGTCAACATTGATGTTGCAAATGTTTTACTTTCGTCAAGTGTTTTATACGTGGGTGTGAGTTGTACTAGAATAAGATCTCCTTAAGAACAATTGTTACCTCCTAGAGCCTAAGATTTCCTATATAAACTCCGTACTTTTGTAAATAAAATCAGTTCATATTTTGAATTCAACGAATGAAGATTGGGTTATTTTCCTTCTCTACGGAAATCGCTATTCAGCAATCTGACCCCCGACGATCCATCCTAATGCAGTTTCCACTAGGTGAGAAATACCAATTCCTAAACTAATTTTACCCGTCTTAACCCTCCGTCGGACACATATTTTAAAACCTTCGGACGGACACTTGGGTCTGGCCAGACCCCTATGTATTTACATGCATTTGCATGCACTTAAATAGAAATTAACCATATATTCTGGCTCATATATGTACCGAGTAGGTAGATATTTTAATTTCTTACCATTCTTAATCGATTTGCCATGCATTGAGCTATATGTGGAAGAAAATATATACCCGAAAAAAAATCGGATTACGGAAAAAAGACATTTTTCTTTCGTTCACTTTTGTTTTTTATTTTTAATTAATTTGTGTTGTTTTAACAATAGAAATGGAATGAAATGTAATTGTATGATGGAAAATATAATTCCAATTTTCTCTTGTTGGATCGTATGGTGCCAACCAATGCGAGACCAATAACAGCAAGTCTTTTGGCAGCATCCAATGTTACAAAGAAATTATCAGCAACGATCGTTTGGTCACTCATACTATATCGGTTTGAAAGTTGCATCAGCACATTTTCGCCTTGGTTCACTTCACGATTGGTTCCTTCTTTGCCAGTATACAGCTTTCCTTGCAACGGATATTTTGTTTTCGCATCGCATGCCCACCACACTTTTGTGCCATACTTTGCTGGCTTTGACGGTATATATTGTGTAAATTTGGTTCTGCCACGATATGGAAACAGTTGCTCGTCAATAGTCACAACATCATGTGCATCATAGTTATTGGCGAGGTTTTCATTTAAAAAATTCCATATATCTCGAATGGGCGCGGCTTTATCGCTTTGTTGACGAAATTCACGGGTACGACTGTCATCAAAACGAATATATTGCGAAATTTGCTTGAATCGTCGATAAGACATAGCTGCTCGGAAAATGGGCAAAGCATCAGAACGCCACAAGACTTCTGATGTTTGCATATTATTGTGTGATAGGCCAGCAGCCAAAAGAATTCCAACAAAAGCGTCAAGCTCAGTGCTTGTCAAATCATTCCAAACTCTGGGTTTAGAATCAGGATTCTCTGCATTCCATTTACGAGTGGCTTCTTTTCCATGACTATTTGTTTGAGTAACAATAATAAATGAAATATTTGGCGAAAAAAACAGCTTGAATACCTCAATTGGAATGGCATTTTGTTGTCTTGGCCCAAATCGAAAACGCATAATGTTGTGTTGACGCGTACGAATAACAGCGGATGGCTCGTTTTGCTCCATTTCGTTCCGTCTTTGCCGTAAAAAAAGCCATCATCACATTGACCAGCAACTTGATCTGTTTCGTCTTCTATATCTTCATCACTATCAAATATATCATTTGGCTCGATTGTTTTCACATCATTTTCAATATCAGACGCATCATCATTCGGCACGTAGTCCGCGTCATCATGTTCACCAGTATCAAATGGATCAATTTCTTCACCTTCTTCATGTTCATCTCGATTTGTTTGTTGCATATCATTCAATAATGCATTTGTCAATCGCGAATAAAAATCAGCACTAACACGTCTGCTACGCAATCGCGTATTGTAGATAAATTCCACTTGGTCACCCATTATATATATGTATTCTATATGTTCATGTTCATGCATGCTTCAATTTGAAAACAAAAAAGCAAGTAGAACGGTCCAAATGTGTGATATTCCATACATTTCCATACAAAATGTATAGGGGTCTGGCCAGACCCATGTGTCCGTCCGAAGGTGTAACTTTTTAATCCTTTTTTTTCGCCTTGTTCAAGGACCTTTTGGTAATTGTCCTGTGGCTAGATCGATAGAAAATAAAATTTTAGGAAGCTACCTGGAATTTAAGTCGATAGATAAAATGGAACCATGTTAGCTTAACGTTCAAAGTCAAAAAAGGTCTGGCCAGACCCAGGTGTCCGACGGAGGGTTAAGTAGATCAAAAAACTCCTTTACGCTAAGCAATAAATCTACCTTTTCGGGCTTATAAAAGAATGGGTCGGCTAACTCCATTTCTTTGGGAATGCCCAATTGGACACATCTAGTCTCTTTTCAGGCTGAGGTAGATATATAGATTTAGTCACGATAAACTCCATATTCCATTCATCTGGAGATATTCTTGAACGAATTTTGGTAGATACGGAATGTTTCATATGTGTAAGTATTTCACCGATTCCAGCAATCTCACAATGATCGTAACGAAACGGAAGCTGAAGCCTTTTGGCTAATTCTTCAGTTATAAAGGTAGGCTTAGAGCACGAATCAAGTAATGCTCTTGCGAGCTGAAACCCACCAAGTTTGTCTTGAATAAGAACTATTGCTGTTGGAAGTAATTCCCGCCGAGCGTGGCGAGTCAACATTGATGTTGCAAATTTTTTCGTCCATCGAGTTGATAATTTCCCTGGACGTTTGAATCCTTATGCATGTTTGTGTGATGTAATCCTCCACAATGACGACATCTATTCAATGAAGGACACTTTGAGGCTGGATGACCCTTATTGAGGCAATTGAAACAAAGTGACGCTGTTTTAACAATCTTAAATCGCTCAATAAAAGGTAGAGAATTAAAAACTGGACAGAATGCTAACCTATGCTCAGTTGGCTGACATTGAATGCATCTACTTTGGGCTGCAATAAATTTTGAAGTACTATGAATTTTGTCTCTGACGGGTCTTTCCTCTTCTCGGTTTCGCAGATACCGTTCCAAATACTGACAGTGTCGACTGAGAAAATTCTCAGTGATAACAGTCTGCCAATTTATCGTATTCCTGAACCCGATCGTATGCTTGTTTGGATTCAAGATCAATTTTTGACATAACAATGTGAATAAGTACTGCGTTTAATACATCAGCTTCAGACCCAAGAAATAACAATGATCCGCGTAGAGCTGAAACCGTATCCAAAATTGTACGTAGGGTAACAGCGTCTGCTTTTTTCATGCTAGCAATGTTAAATAAACTTGAAATATGTTCTACGAAAGTAAGAACTTTCTTGTCATATCGCTCGTTGAGGCGATCTAGGGCCTTGGGATAATTTTCGTCTGATACTTGAAATGGCGAGACTACGCTTAGAGCTTGGCCAGATAGACAACTTATTAGATTGTTAAATTTGTCAACATTGGACATGAGTTGCCTTCATGTACCATATTTGTAAATGAAGTAATAAAATTTTTGAATTCCCCATATTTGCCGTCGAATTTAGGTAATTTGAGGGATGGAAGCCGATTATGATGTCCCCCATAATAAGTCGATGAATTAAAGACGATTAAAGGCGCCAATGCGCCGTAATATGATTGCCTTTGTTTCGATAAAAAGATTTTCTATCTCTGCCCGATTCGCGTCTGCTGGATCTAGCTTCTCAATATTGGTTAGAACTTGTAATGTCTGTTTAAAATACGACTCAACAATTTGAGACTGACAATCTAATATAATAGGGTCATTTTCAAGATCGATTCTAACTCTTAAACTTTGAATATTAGATTGCAGTTGATTCCGTTGTTGTCTGAGAGGTAGAAGCTGCGTTTCATTTGGTGGAGACATTTTGGGCCCTTAACGAAAGAAATGATGCAAGTTAGAAATGAATTAAACGTAAGCTAAACGAGTTCTAGTTTTAATAAAAACACTTAAATGCATTAAGTATCGCTCAAGAGCTTAATAAGTGAGCTTTAAGTTTGAGTACTTACTCCGCTGTGCTTAATACTTAGCACGTGTTGAAGCTTACGAGTGTTTTACATGTGAGTGTAAAGCATGTGAAAGCTTCACGATCGCTACTGAGTGGCAATTGAGTCGAAATTTTAGTGGAAATTGATAATGTAAATTTACACACTCAAGTTGACTTAGGTTATGATAGGGCTCCACGTAAATGTCCACGATGATATGTCTTGCAAAGGCCAATGATGAAGAAGTCCGATGACGACTATCCAAGATGATTATGTAATGAACAAGTCCAATGATGAATTTGATGATGATGTAAGCTGAAAAGTCCAATGATGACTTTCCAAGATGATGTAACGATGAATGAAATATAATGAACGAAGAAACGACTTTATATAGTTTTTAAGTTTTTATCCTGTCACGGTCGCCAATTTTTGATCTGCCCAGTTGCAGATGGTTCAAAACTCCAATGCTCAATAGCATGTGGAGTGGAGTAAGGAAAAAAAAGTCTTCTACTCTTCGAATTCCAGAAAGAAGTCATTTTTATATTTCGTTTTCATGAGTTAGAAGCTCTTCATGAGCCATGTAACAGAAGCTTTTAGAACATATTAATGTAAATACAGTGGTAGAAATTCCGATAATCTTTAACAAATAATATAAGAAACTTTAATATATACAAATCTAAGTTAACGATGACGTCTCCTTCAACAAGGAGGATCTGCCCAGTTGCAGATGGTACAAAACTCCAATGCTCAATAGCATGTGGAGTGGAGTAAGGAAAAATAAGTCTTCTCCTCTTCGAATTCCAGAAAGAAGTCATTTTTATATTTCGTTTTCATGAGTTTGAAGCTCTTCATGAGCCATGTAACAGAAGCTTTTAAACCATGTTAATGTAAATACAGTGGTAGAAATTCCGATAATATTAAAAAAATAATATAAGAAATTTTAATATATACAAATCTAAGTTAACGATGACGTCTCCTCCAACTTACTTTCCCATTGAAGGATGTAGTATGACTCCTTCAATTTACATAAACGTCATCTTTTAAAGACAATGGAGCAAGTTTGCAGATTAAGCGACGAATAATTCCTTTTTTAGTGCGAACATCGGCTACTCTGACCCTTCCATCTGAACCAAGTATGGCTTCGACCACACGACCAGTAATCCAGCATTGCGGTGGAAGATTGTCTTCATGGATGAGAACTAATTGATCCCTTGCTCTGTTGTTTTCGGGATGCAACCACTTAGAGCGTTCTTGTAGTTGATGTACATAGTCGCGCTTCCAGAGTTCCCAGAAGCGTTGCTTGAGATAGGTCACCCTTTGCCAACGATATAGATAAGAAAGTTTTGAGTCATATACTTCGTGTTCAGGGATCGCTTGCAGTGAACATCCGATCAATTGTGTGAATGGAGATTGGATGGGAATTCAATATTGCCTCCACAAGTCTTCATTGACTTTACTGCGGCTTCCCAAAACCCTCCAAAATGGGGAGCACGCGGTGGAATGAAGTTGAATTCAAAGCCGGCATTTCGACTAAATTCCTCCAAATTTTATGCATTGAGTTCTGAACAGAATTGCCGTTTGAAGCCTTCAAGTTGCGAACATGCTCCGACAAAGTTGGTAGCATTGTCACAATAAATCCTTTTGCGTATGCCGCGTCGTCCGATGAATCGTTTCAAACAGAGTATAAAATTATTAGCAGATAGGTCTGAGATTAGTTTTGTATGAATAGCTTTTGAAGAAAAGCAAACAAATATGGCCAAATATGTTTTGTAAGGAACTTTGCTTCGAATGCGGTACGACGTAAGAAATGGTCCACATAGATCCACTCCGCATATCAGAAACGGGAGTTCGGCCAGGAGACGGTCAGCTGGGAGGTTACTCATGATTTGTCGCATTAATACAGGTTTGTAATGATAGCAATGTGTGCAACTTCTAACAACCTTTCGGACCAATTCGCGGGCATTTACAATCCATACTGTTACGCGTAGAATCGCTATCAGAACCTTAGCTCCGGCGTGAAGGTTTCGCAAGTGAAGATCTTCAATATATTTATAAGTGAAATTATGAGTCTTTGGAAGCAATAACGGCATTTTAGCGTCCAATGGTATGTCAGCCATTGCAAGACGGCCTCCAACACGGATAAGTCGAATATTTTGGGAACCTATCTGTTCATTTGAGATGAATGGATTTAATTTTTGAAGCTCCGGCTTTAGACTTCGTCCTGCTTGTAAGTTCTTTAGTTCTTTCGCGAACACATCATCAAAATGGAAGAGATTCTCTGAATGGAAGAGATTGTATGATTAAAAGCCAATTTAAATTCTTCTACTGAAATGCTTCTTGTAGCATTTATCGTATTATTGCGGTTAATAGGAACTCGGTTGAAAACTCGTAAAACATAGGCTAAGACTCTCACAATCATACGAAACGATGATAGTCTACTAATGATCTGCTCAACTATGCTCTTTTCTTTATAACTAGTGCTACATTTCAATACAAGGGTCTTTCGCAACTCTAATTCTTTGGGCTCGAAATCTGTCTTTCTTTCAGATATCGGCCAATGTAATGCATCAAGTGTTAAGAACCTTGTTCCATGAAACCAAATTGTCTGCATCAAATCGCGCGCTGCACAGCCACGTGAAACAATGTCGGTTGGATTATCCTTTCCAGGCACGTGACTCCAAACGATATCCTGCGATTGAGTTTGTATGGTTGATACGCGATTGGCAATAAAGCATTTTAGAGTTGATGGGTGCATTTTAATCCAATGAAGAACGACAGTAGAATCTAACCAAAAAAATGTTTTGCTGACAAGACAATTGAATTTGTGTTTGATTTTAGTCCATGTTTGGCATAGTAAAACGGAAGCACAAAGCTCTAAACGAGGTATGCTTTGCGATTGAGTGGGTGCAACTCTCGATCTCGAAATGATCAATGAAGTTACATATTTTCCGTTGTCCAAGACCCTTGCGTATATGCGACATCCATATGCTCGATTTGAGGCATCCGAAAATCCATGGATTTCACACTTATTTTTTGGTGATGTGTTAACAAATGGATTTACGCGCAACATATCAAGATTAGATAAATCAGCTTCAAGTTGTTGCCATCTAGTCCGTAAGATCTCTGGCAACGGGTCGTCCCAGTCCAAGCGCTCGATCCACAAGTCTTAAATCAGGATTTTGTAGCGTACTACGACTGGAGCTAATAATCCTAGCAGATCATAGAGCCTGGCCATGATCGATACTATTCTCGCTTTGTTGGTATTGCTGGTTATTGTTGGTTAATGGAAGATCAAATCGAAATAATATAAGATCTTCAGTTGGCAGCCACGACATGCCAAGAGCCTTGGTGACATCACTATTGAGATTATGTTACGAGAGTAATGTTAGGATTAAATCTTGTTGAATAGTAGGACCAACCATGAGAATATCATTTAATGATTTATTTGATGATGATTTAGACGAAGCGTCAAATACTAAATCAATAAATTGATGAGCTCTGCGGTCTAAGGACACAATGGTGAGTGTTCACGCCACCGGGTGAACAGCAGTGAGCGGCGAAGAGCAGTGAAGAGTGAGGAGGGTTTTTTGATCCTCGGCATCTACGGTCACACCAGGAGGGGTGACTGGGTTTTTTCCAATGGGCATCGCCATTTTTCCGAATCGAGATTTTCACCCGAACACCCGTTCATCTCCCTTAATTTTTTATTTTGCGATTTGTCTCTTTTTAAAACCGAACCATTTCGTGTGTGTGTCGGTATACCTTGTGAATTAAATAAATCAAACATAGAATTAAAACGAAGTTTTTCGCGCGTTTTAATCTTTCTACTCACGTACGAGACCCTAAAGATATTGGCACCCGCCAACCACTTGATACTATATCGGGTCCTTCCGCCCCGCCACAAACATTGGTCCTTCGAGCCGGATATCCTTCCGCTCCTCCAGCTTGCATCGGCGGAATTCCTGATAAGTACAAAATTTCATTATTCGTTTCATTTGCCCCTACATACTAATAAAAGTGTGAGGTTTTCCCGCTTCTCCATAGCGACCTACACACTTTTACATATTGTATGTACATACCTGACCTGTTCCAAGGGTCCATGGTAGTTCCTAACCCTTAGCGTGTTTGTCCAACGTTCTCGTTTTCCATTACATTTCCATTTCTTTATTTATATTTTTCCCCGCACTTGTCCAAATCCACCTCTTTTACATATGCATTCACATGTACATGTAATTTCCACAGCTGTTTGCCAAGTCCGCGTAAAGGGTTAAAAAACAAAAAAAATATTAAAGTGTTATAAAAAATAGAAAAAAAATAATAATCCAAGTGTTCACCGCGTTTTCTTATGTGTTGAAATAATTATTTTTAATGCCAAACTAATTGCCGCACGCGCGTATCTACGTACATACACACATCGTCATCTGTTGATGTACGCGCATATGTACATATCCATGTACATATGTATAATCCCTTCACACATTTACCACAACACAAAAGGCCAAAAAATATTGTTTTTTTTTAATAGCACTTAACGTATGCACCGCGATTTCTTGCGCGTTCGAATTAGGTGCGAAATTAATTCCCCACGCGCGTCTTTGGAAACCGGTGCACTTGCTTACATATGTACATACATACTTACATAGTCATACATTGCACATATGTATGTACATATCCACAACACATAATCCATTTCGGTGTCGCGCATTGATTTAACACCACCCCACCTCCAATTAAATGACAATTACTTACGTTATTTTTGTTGTGAACAACGCGTGTGCACATATATCTATATACTCACCTGTGTACTTATGCATGTACGTACATACATAGATCAAGCATTTGTCCACATGCATTGATCGTTTGTTTTGTTTGCCTTCGCGCACAACACTCGCGGCGTGTAAAAGCGTTCTTTTGTTATTGGTTTTCTCCTTTTTTGCACAACCACAAAAAAAATTATTAACACAATTAAACAACAACATCAAAATATAAACAACGGCCGACAGCTGTTTTCGGTGTAGTGGTGACACGTGAGTCGAGTCGTGATATCGATAGGCGGCTCAAGCGCGCCAAGTTCAAATCACATTATTTCCGATTCCCTTTTTTCGCCTAATTATATCCGCCCATATTTATAACTAAATACATATATATTTTTCCAGCACTATCGTGCCCACATTTATATATCCGTCCATATTCATAAATTATATATATATAATTTGTTCCGGCCAGTATTTTGCGCACATATATATATCCGCCCATATTTATAAATAAATACATATATATTTTTTCCAGCACTATCGGGCCCATATTTATATATCCATTCATATTCAAAAATTATAAATATATTTTTTCCGGCCAGCCTTTTGCGTTCATATATATATCCGCCCATATTTATAAATAAATACATATATATTTTTTCCAGCACTATCGGGCCCATATTTATAATATATCCATTCATACTCAAAAATTATAAATATATTTTTCCGGCCAGCCTTTTGCGCTCATATATATATCCGCCCATATTTATAAATAAATACATATATATATTTTTTCCAGCACTATCGGGCCCATATTTATATATCCATTCATATTCAAAAATTATAAATATACTTCTTCCGGCCAGCCTTTTGCGCTCATATATATATCCGCCAATATTTATAAATAAATACATATATATATTTTTTCCAGCACTATCGGGCCCATATTTATACATCCGTCCATATTTATAAATTATATATATAATTTTTCCGGCCAGTATTGTGCGCACATATATATATCCAGATCCAGATCTATACAAAAACGTATTTTCTTTTATCCTATACATCTTTATTTATATATTTCCTCCGTGTTTTGTTTTATACGTACTCCCAGCGTTACTTACGAATCCATACAAACTTGTTTTGTAATCATTTAGCTTTGTCTACGTGCAAGTTTTGATCCGCACTCGTGCGTTCGTATATTGTTCCGCATCTATCCCCATTAAAAGGGCTCCGTTTCCGAGCCGCACGCGAGATAATTCTCCCGCAATCCTGCGGTGCACAGTGAGAAAGCTCTTGCGTCCTCATACAGTCCACTTCTCATTTCCTCAAATTTTCCTCATTTTCTCAAAACCCACACACTCGGTGTTCAACGGTAAGGTCGTCCCCTGAGTATGTCCACGGAGCCGTCCAAGACTGCGCCGAAGTCTAACGGTCTTTCGTCTCCCTCTTCAACTCCGGAGAAGGTTCGGCCTCCGATAACTCCGGCGACCGTGAAGCGTACGGATATTTCGCGCAAGTTCTCGTCTGTTCGCAGCCGCAGCGAATCCCCAAGATCCCGTCCGTCTTCGTCCAGCCTCCCTCAGGGTCGCAGATTCTCGGTTAAAGACTCGAGTGAACACAAAGGTCGTTCCAAGCTTTCAACCCAGACCCAGATCCCGCACGTTGTTGTGACGCACTGTTCTGACGCTCCCGTCACCCGATCCGTATCACAACAGCGCAGAGAACACTCCAGAATGTCCCTCTCCGATTTCATTCTGGCGTGCGACGCATTGACTCTGTTCGAAGCTCGGGAGAGTGAAGCTCTAACTTCTGAAGTGCCCTTGTTTTCCCTTAAAATGCACTTAGAGCAGCTCAAATCGCTGTGGTCAACTGTCGAGATGAAACACTCCCGTTGTCACAAGGCCTTGACAGTCCAAACCGACGAGGAAAGCTTGGCAAACATAAGCCGCATCAAGGCGAAGCACGAATACGCCTATGCGGCGTATGTGCGATGCGGGACGTTGTTTGGAGAACGCATCGAACAGCTCTCGGCACAGATGACGAGTCTTATGCGTCAGCCCACCGCTCCGTCGAGGCCGGCGGGGCATAGAGTTCCTCCGTGTGAGGTGGAGACATTTGATGGCGACAGCCTAGCATGGCCCACATTCCGCGATTTGTTCGCCGCCATTTATATCGCCAACCCGTACTTGTCACAAGTGGAGAAGCTCTATCACCTGAACACCAAGACGCGAGGGGAAGCGAGAACCATCGTAGCTAAGTCCCCCCTGACGAATGAGGGTTTCCAGGCCGCGTGGGAGAACCTCACCGCACGGTACGAAAATAGCCGTCTGTTTGTCATGTCTCAAGCCAGACAACTCCTTCAGATTCCCGCGGTGGCACAAGAGTCGGGCAAATCCTTGCGAGAGCTGCAGAGTGCGTTTCAAGGGGGTCTTACCGCGCTTGAGCGTTCGGGTGTTAGTACGGAGAATTGGGATGTCCTACTTATCGCCATCTGCACTAGCAAATTGCCGAAGGCCACAATCCTCCTGTGGGAGCAATCAGTGCCAAATAAGACTGTCGTCTCAAATTGGTCCGAGTTGAACCAATTTCTTACCGATCGCTATCGTGTCCTGGATGCCACCGAAGAACATAAGTCGGGCCCAAGTGTGCAAGCCATCCCCTTTGGCCCCCGCAAATCCTCTGCAACGATGAAGGTCCAAGCGTTCCCCGCGAAAGCCCAGCTCAAACCGGCTTCTTGTAAGCTGTGCCATCGGGAGAATCACCCTATACGGCTCTGCCCTAGTTTTCTTGATATGCCTGTTCACAGGCGGCTGGAAACCATTAGACAGCAGGGACTTTGTCTGAACTGTTTTGCCCGCGGTCATCAAGTGAAGGGCTGCTCCAGTGCACATAATTGCCATACCTGCAAGGAACGTCATCATACGCTGTTGCATCCTAGTGATGTGTCCGTGTCCTCGCCGTCCGCTGCGCAAGTCCCACCATCCAGCGCCACAGAGGGTCCGTCCACGAGCAACCAGCTCACAAATGCTCAAAGTTATTTTGCATCTACCCCAGGCAGAGGCCTTTTAGGCACTGCGATTGTCACGCTGCACCATCGTGGTGTGGATCACCATATTCGGGCGTTGATCGACTCTGGGGCCGATTCAACTTTTCTCTCCGAGCGTGTCTTCAGCATGGTCCAGCCCCCTTCTACCCAGTAGACGCTGCGGTTACTGGCATGGGCCAGAGTGATGGAGGCTGCGCCGACAAGGTGTGTCTGCTATTGCTGTCTCCCCCGTGTGACAGACTGAACAAGATCGAGGTCTCCGCCCTGGTCGTATCCAAATTGTCAGGGGCCATTCCAACAGCTCCATTCCTTAATACGGTTCCGACGCAGTGCCTCGATCGCCCCCTGGCTGACCCGTACTACAACAAGCCCGCGCCTATTGACATGATTATCGGTGTTGACCTGTTTCCCCACATCCTCGGAGAACGGATCAAAAAGGATATTGGTGAGTTCGTCGGGCTAGAAACCATCTTTGGATGGGTTCTGTGTGGAGCTATCATGCCTGACCCTCCGGTGTCTCGATCAGTTTTCGCGGCACAGACGCGAGTTAGGCCAGAAGCAAAACTTGATGTACTCCTCACCAAGTTTTGGGAGGTGGAAGACCTTCCCGCAAAACCGGAAAAGGAGGATGACGTATTCTGCGAGCGGAACTTCCAGGAGACCACCCAAAGAGGAAAGGACGGTCGATATGTTGTGTCCCTACCCTTCAAAGGTCCGAATAGCGTTGACTTGGGCCACTCAAGACCGATCGCGCTGGCTCAATTCCTGCGGAATGAAGCACGCCTTCTCAAGGATCCCGTCCTAAAAACGCAGTACGATGCCATTATTCAAGAGTACGAGGAATTGGGTCACATGATTCGGGTGACGCCGCCTCAAGGTGGGAAAAACTTCTATCTCCCCCATCACGCGGTGTTTAAGCCCGATCGCACCACCACTAAGGTACGCGTGGTATTTAACGCGTCGAGCCCCTCCACACAAGGCGTCAGCCTCAACGATGTCTTGCACACCGGCCCCACTCTTCAGGCCGACCTCACGCTTCAGGTACTGAAATGGCGGTTCTTTCAATTCGTTTTCAACGCCGACATAACGCAGATGTATCGACAAATCCGAGTCGACCCCAGGCATACCCCCTTTCAGCGAATCCTCTACCGAAACAGCTGCGGCAATATTCAGGATTATGAGTTACAAACTGTCACGTTTGGGGTTAACTGCGCGCCATTCTTGGCGATCCGAGTCCTTTTACAACTGGCACAAGACGTGCAAGCGATGTATCCTCAGGCGAGCGAAATCCTTCGGAACTACATGTATGTTGATGATGTCCTTGCCGGCGCTCACACTGAAGCCGACGCCCGTCTCGCCATACGAGAGCTTCAAGCGACCCTCCAATCTGCGGGCTTCCCGCTTCGGAAGTGGACTTCCAATAAGAAGGAAGTACTTCAAGCCATTCCGAGAGAGCACCTGCTGCGAGAGGACTTTCTCGAGCTGGAAGACGCGAGCACTGCAAAAACCTTGGGCATCCGCTGGCAAGCTGCCGAAGACGTCTTCTTCTTCACCGTAGCGGACCCCCTCTTGAAGGAGTCGATCACCAAGAGGCAGGTTCTGTCCCATATCGCTAAACTCTTTGACCCCGCTGGTTGGCTAGCCCCATTTGTCATCCGAGCGAAGATATTCATGCAACAAATCTGGCTTACCGAACTGGCTGGGATGATGTTCTGCCGCCTCTCCTGCTGCAGCAATGGCACGAATTCCTGCAGGATTACCCAGGCCTCAGTCGACTCCGCATTCCCCGTTGGCTAAACACCAGCGATAAGCTCTCGTGGGAGCTTCATGGCTTCTGTGACGCGTCACAGAAAGCGTATGGAGCAGCCCTATATGTGCGGGTTCGGTGCGGCGATCAAGTAGACGTCCATTTATTAACGGCTAAGACCCGTGTAGCTCCAGTCAAAACAGTCTCGCTGCCTCGGCTGGAGTTGTGCGGAGCGGTTTTGCTAGCCGATCTCTGGGCGTCGATCGTTCCTGAACTCCCAATCCCACCTGCAACCTCCCAGTTTTGGACCGACTCTACCATCGTGTTGGCTTGGCTCAATAAACCCCCGTGCAGTTGGTCCACCTTCGTGGCCAATCGGGTATCCAGCATCTCCAAAAGCACCAGTGGCCAAAGCTGGTCACATGTGCGCTCCGAGGACAACCCCGCTGATCTGGCGAGCCGTGGGGTCTCCGCGGCCGAGTTATCGGCCAGCAGACTCTGGTGGCATGGGCCGGACTGGCTCCAGCGAGCCCCCGAGTATTGGCCAACTCCCCATAACGAACTCCCAGACACCCAGCTGGAGCAACGAGTCCAGTGCCACACCACCGCGACCACCCTACTCGAGGACGTCAGCGAACGTTTCTCGGATTATGGTAGGGCATTACGAGTCATCGCGTACATCCTACGCTTCGCCACCAAAAGGATTTCGACGCCTTCCACGGTTCACCTCACCAATGACGAACTTCTCTCCGCCGAGCGCGCCGTGATTCGGACCTCTCAGCGTCGGGAATACCTCGCGGAGATACGGGCCCTGGGGGAAGGGCGACCCCTGCCATCATCCAGCACGCTACTCAATCTGAATCCATTTCTCGATCAGCATGGGTTACTCCGCGCCTGCGGACGACTCCGGGCCGCCGAGTCCCTCCGATATGATGAACGTCACCCTATTCTCCTCCCCTATAGTACTCATTTCACTCGCCTGCGTTGCATGGCGGCAATCAACTGATGGTGCGGTATCTGCGCACCAAATTCTGGATCCCACGGATCAAGAACATGGTGAAGTCCCACCTCAAGGGGTGCAAAGTCTGCATCGTTCATCGTCGACGACTACAGACCCAGATGATGGGTGATCTCCCTCGAGAACGGATCACGTACTCCAGGCCCTTCACCCACACGGGCATTGAGTTCGCAGGGCCGTTCGAGATCAAAAATTACACCGGGCGTGCGTGTCTCATAACTAAGGGTTATGTCTGCGTCTTCGTGTGTTTCAGCACGAAGGCAATCCATCTCGAGGCTACCTCCGATCTCACCACTGAAAGATTTCTTGCAGCCTTCTCTCGGTTTGTCGCACGGAGACAATGCCCACAGCGCATTTACTCCGACAATGGCAAAACCTTCGTAGGGGCCTCAAAGGCGCTCGAACAAGATTTCCTGAACGCCACCAAGCTTGATATAATGAAGGCATTTCCCCAGCACATTTTATCCTGGCAGTTCATTCCGCCAAGCGCGCCCCATATGGGAGGACTGTGGGAAGCAGGGGTCAAAAGTTTTAAGACCCTGTTTTACAAGTCCTCGTCCACTGTCAAATACACCTTCGAGGAACTTTCCATTCTCCTGTGTAGGATCGAAGCGTGCCTAAACTCCAGGCCAATCTCTCCCATGAGCGAGGATCCAGAGGACCTGCTGGCCCTAAGCCCGGGACATTTCCTGATTGGAGGACCGCTCTTATCCATTGCGGAACCGGAAATTCTGGTCGAGCCTATGTCACTGATCAACCGATGGCAGCGACTGAAGGCAATCCAGCAGGCTTTCTGCCGCCGCTGGAAGAGTGAGTACCTCAAGGAGCTTCACAAACGGAACAAGTGGAAGTCACCGACTCGCAGCATCCAGACCGGCGACCTCGTGATCGTGTCCGAAGATCATCTCCCCTCCAACGAGTGGCGCTTAGGGCGAATTGAGCGCACTCTGCCCGGGGCTGACGGTCTCGTCCGAGTGGCTGATGTCACCACCGCGCGTGGGTCTATCCGAAGACCCGTAGCGAAGCTTATTCTGTTGCAAGACAGCAGGAGTCCTGAGCCTAAAACCTTATCGTGACTCCCAATCCCTCTATGTTCCCTCCGAATGTCCTCGTCTCCGTGCATGTTGTTCGTTCCCGCGCATAGACTAATCCACTCCCCCCTACGTAATTTCTTTCGTTACAGTTCGTTCAGCTCCCCCCTTCATAGCGACATGGCCCCCACACGTCTGCCGCACCACCGCAGCAAACGAGCTGCTCCGCAGGGCACGCACGTGTACCGATGCCGGGTCTGTCGGGGGGTTCATGCACTCCGGCAGTGTCAGCGCTTCCTGAACCTCCGAGGGGAAAAGCGGCTCCGGGCGGTGCTGATCAACAAGTATTGTCCCAATTGCTTGGCACACGAGCATTCATCCGACGCGTGCCGGACTCGCCATGGTTGCCGACGATGCGGGCAAAGGCACCATACCCTGCTCCACATGGCCGACCAAACGCCGAGACAACGTGCCTCCGCCCGGCGGCGCAGCCAATCACCCCCCTCCGGGCGTGCTGCACCCCCGCTACAACCCTGTTCCCGATCATCGTCCGACCGCTCCGCTTCCCCAGAAGGCGCACCCGAAATCTCTCTATCCTCCCTGCTCCACGCCAGGACGACGACTGTCCTGCCAACCGCAGTTCTCCGGTTGGGCAATGGCTCGAAATCCTTCGAGACCCGCGTCCTTCTCGATGCGTGTGCGGCTGAGAGCCGCATCAATCGCTCCTTTGGCCGGTCCCTGGGGTTAGCTGTGACCAAGGTCGGGGTCGACCAAGCCTGTACGGCCGTCCTCGAGTCGAGGTCCGACGAGACGTTCCGACGGAACGTTATATTCCGGGTCGAAGAGGACTTGCTCATCCGCACTCCCATCCGGGAAGTGGCGGCGCCGGTTCGGGAGAAATTCGCCACCCTGATCCTGGCCGACCCCTATTTCTATCGGCCGGCGTCGGTGTCCGTGGTACTCGGGGCAGACCTCTATCCTGAGGTCATCCAACCAGGCTGTGTGCCCGGTCATAGCGGTACTCCCGCAGCCCAGAGCACCGTGTTCGGATGGGTCGTCTCCGGCTCCTGTGGGATCTAGGCGCTCCAGAACGTTGCCGTCCCCCGTCCTTTATATGTCCAGGGTGGCAATTGCAACATGTTGCAAGGGGGGCGGTATGTTCACGCCACCGGGTGAACAGCAGTGAGCGGCGAAGAGCAGTGAAGAGTGAGGAGGGTTTTTTGATCCTCGGCATCTACGGTCACACCAGGAGGGGTGACTGGGTTTTTTCCAATGGGCATCGCCATTTTTCCGAATCGAGATTTTCACCCGAACACCCGTTCATCTCCTTTAATTTTTATTTTGCGATTTGTCACTTTTTAAAACCGAACCATTTCGTGTGTGTGTCGGTATACCTTGTGAATTAAATAAATCAAACATAGAATTAAAACGAAGTTTTTCGCGCGTTTTAATCTTTCTACTCACGTACGAGACCCTGAAGATATTGGCACCCGCCAACCACTTGATACTATATCGGGTCCTTCCGCCCCGCCACAAACAGTGAGGAAAAATGTAATGATTTCCAGATTGCAAATTATCTAACGAAGCTACCTCCATGTGATTCAACTTAGGATATTCATCTAAAAAATCGATTTACATTTCCGTCTTTCGTGTTGAAGAAGACGTCTTTTTGCAGAGGACAACGAGTCTCCAAGTTGTTCATGAGATTCCTTGAAAGGCAACCGAACCTGTATGCGCCCTGAATCCAGGAGTTGTGTGTGCACCTGAAAGTGAGTTTCACATGCTTGTTCTTCTGAGGTTAACGAAATATCTATATTTTGAATTCCATGTATTTCATCTATTTTCCTAATCCTAATAATATGTTTAGGTCCTGGTGTTGCGTTAAATTACAAGTGTAGTGTTGAGTTGATTGAGGTTCAGCAATCTTACCCCGACGATCCATCCTAATGCAGTTTCCACTAGATGAGGAAGACCAATTCCTAAACTAATTTTACCAATTTTAAGTAAATCAAAAAAACTCCTTTACGCTAAGCAATAAATCTACCTTTCTGGGCTTATAAAAGAATGGGTCGGCTAACTCAATTTCTTTGGGAATGGCCCAATTTGACACATCTAGTCTCTTTTCAGGCTGAGGTAGAGATATAGATTTAGTCACGATAAACTCCATATTCCATTCATCACCGATTCCAGCAATCTCATAATGATCGTAACGAAACGGAAGCGGAACCCTTTTGGCTAATTCTTCAGTTATAAAGGTAAGCTCAGAGCACGAATCAAGTAATGCTCTTGCGAGCTGAAACCCACCAAGTTTGTCTTGAATAAGAACTATTGCTGTTGGAAGTAATTCCCGCCGAGCGTGGCGAGTCAACATTGATGTTGCAAATTTTTTCGTCCATCGAGTTGATAATTTCCCTGGACGTTTGAATCCTTATGCATGTTTGTGTGATGTAATCCTCCACAATGACGACATCTATTCAATGAAGGACACTTTGAGGCTGGATGACCCTTATTGAGGCAATTGAAACAAAGTGACGCTGTTTTAACAATCTTAAATCGCTCAATAAAAGGTAGAGAATTAAAAACTGGACAGAATGCTAACCTATGCTCAGTTGGCTGACATTGAATGCATCTACTTTGGGCTGCAATAAATTTTGAAGTACTATGAATTTTGTCTCTGACGGGTCTTTCCTCTTCTCGGTTTCGCAGATACCGTTCCAAATACTGACAGTGTCGACTGAGAAAATTCTCAGTGATAACAGTCTGCCAATTTATCGTATTCCTGAACCCGATCGTATGCTTGTTTGGATTCAAGATCAATTTTTGACATAACAATGTGAATAAGTACTGCGTTTAATACATCAGCTTCAGACCCAAGAAATAACAATGATCCGCGTAGAGCTGAAACCGTATCCAAAATTGTACGTAGGGTAACAGCGTCTGCTTTTTTCATGCTAGCAATGTTAAATAAACTTGAAATATGTTCTACGAAAGTAAGAACTTTCTTGTCATATCGCTCGTTGAGGCGATCTAGGGCCTTGGGATAATTTTCGTCTGATACTTGAAATGGCGAGACTACGCTTAGAGCTTGGCCAGATAGACAACTTATTAGATAGTTAAATTTGTCAACATTGGACAATGAGTTCATGTATTCTTCATGTACCATATTTTTAAATGAAGTAATACATTTTTTGAATTTCCCATATTTGCCGTCGAATTTATGTAATTTGAGGGATGGAAGCCGATTATGTTGTCCCCCATGATAAGTCGATGAATTAAAGAAACTAAGTTCTTCTGGTTTTTCCTTTTTACTTGCGCCAATGCGCCATAATATGATTGCCTTTGTTTCGATAAAAAGATTTTCTATCTCTGCCCGATTCGCGTCTGCTGGATCTAGCTTCTCAATATTGGTTAGAACTTGTAATGTCTGTTTAAAATACGATTCAACAATTTGAGACTGACAATCTAATATAATAGGGTCATTTTCAAGATCGATTCTAACTCTTAAACTTTGAATATTAGATTGCAGTTGATTCCGTTGTTGTCTGAGAGGTAGAAGCTGCGTTTCATTTGGTGGAGACATTTTGGGCCCTTAACGAAAGAAATGATGCAAGTTAGAAATGATTTACACGTGAGCTAAACGAATTCCAATTTTAATAAAAACACTCAAATGCATTAAGTTTCGCTCAAGAGCTTAATACTTACTCCGCTGTGCTTAATACTTAGCACGTGTTAAAGCTTACGAGTGTTTTACATGTGAGTGTAAAGCATGTGAAAGCTTTACGATCGCTAATGAGTGGCAATTGAGTCGAAATTTTAGTGGAAATTGATAATGTAAATTTACACACTCAAGTTGACTTTGGTTATGATAGGGCTCCACGTAAATGTCCACGATGATATGTCTTGCAAAGGCCAATGATGAAGAAGTCCAATGACGACTATCCAAGATGTCTAATGATGAACAAGTCCAATGATGAATATGGTGGTGATGTAAGCTGAAAATTCCAAGATGACTGTCCAAGATGATGTAACGATGAATGCAATATAATGAACGAATAAACGACTTTATATAGTTTTTAAGTTTTTATGCTGGGACTTGCAAAGTGCAAGGTCCTGTCACGGTCGCCAATTTTTGATCTGGTACAAAACTCCAATGCTCAATAGCATGTGGAGTGGAGTAAGGAAAAATAAGTCTTCTCTTCGAATTCCAGAAAGAAGTCATTTTTATATTTCGTTTTCATGAGTTAGAAGCTCTTCATGAGCCATGTAACAGAAGCTTTTAGAACATGTTAATGTAAATACAGTGGTAGAAATTCCGATAATCTTAAACAAATAATATAAGGAATTTTAATATATACAAATCTAAGTTAACGATGACGTCTTTTAATTTTTTATTCCTTTTTTAAAATAAATTTAAATTTTTGACAAAATGGTTGTCTGATCAAAAAATAATTGCATAGTTGCCACTAATGCAGTTGACTCCCATGATTATATTCTTTGTTGGTTGTGTGAGAATGCGGTTCACGTTAAGTGTGCAGGTTACACAGGCAGAATCAAGGAGTCTATTGCTGAAGGTGGTGGCTTAAAATATGGATGTGATGCTTGCCGGGAGGTCGAGAATGAGATGCGCTTATTCAAGAGGCGGACTAGAGATAGTTTTGACACTTTCGGGGCAGGTTTTAACAAACTCCAAGCGGAGTTTACTGCGTTGGAGACTCAGTTTAGAAGCTTTTCGATTATGAATGAGTCTTCGAAACGTAAAAGGACCAGTCCTTGGAGTGTTTCTGTATCTGTAGATCCGCCAGCGTCTCATATCGTACCCGACCGGTCTTATGCATAGTCCACTCCTAATGTAGAGCAATTGATATCGTTTAAGAGCCCGGTTGTGAATGCGATTAGTAAAGAATTACGGGTATCACCTGGGAATGATCTCTTAAAAACGATGCCTATTGTAGTGTCCGATGTGTCCGGGCAATTACCCATTCCTACCCATAAAAGTAATAGTTATAGCTTTTACAGAGACGTGGCTAAAACCTGATATTGCTGATGCATCGGTTTATTCCACAAACTTTTCTATATTCAGACGTGACCGGATTTCTCGCATAGGTGGTGGCGTTCTGATAGCTGTTGATGCTGCTTTATCATCTGAAATGATTCAATTTTCTAGTACCCAGGAGATTGAGTTTGTCGGTGTTAAAGTAAATTTTTAATGCTTTTATTACTTGTTCCTATATTCCACCATTGTCAGTCAAGACATGCTCATAGTTGTAGGTGATTTTAATTTACCCGCTTCAGCACGGTCACCAACAGATGAATGTACCATGTTGCTACCCTCTATGTTATACGACTTTATTGATGGCCTTCTAGGCTTATCTTTATCCCAAGTCAATCCTGTCTTAAATTCTAATGGAAAATCGTTAGATCTTATTTTAGTATTGGGTTCTTTAAATTGTGATGTTTCTAGGATCGAACCATTTGTTCTTCCAGAAGACAAATTTCATCCCACATTAAATTTAAAAATTGATCTGCCCTTGGTTTCACCATTACTTGGTTCAAATTAGTTACCTCTAAATAGGTGCTTTCGTAAGACTGACTTTGCCAGCCTTAATGAAAACACCGATTGGTCTTATCTATACAATTGTAGAGATATGAACTCAGCTGTTCGTTTTGCTTATGATACTATGAATTCACTCTTTGATATTTGTGTGCCTCTTGGTAGGCTGGAGCGGCTTAACAAACATCCCTGGTTCTCTCGAGAGTTATCTAATTTGAAAAATGTGAAGACTCGATAAGAAGTTTCCAAAAACACGTCGTTCATCAGATTGCGCTATGTATACAGTCGCTCGTTAAAAATTCATGATGCTTAATACACAATGCTATGAGAATTATCTTCAGCGGTGTAAGCTTCAGTTTTCTTTTGACCCTAAACAATTTTATAATTTTGTTAATTCTAAACGTAAGACCTCTGTGCACCCATCTTTTTTGTCTTTTCAATATAAAAAAAGCGAGCACTGATCAGACAATTGCCGATATGATTGCGAGTTTTTTCAAAACAAATTATTCCTCAACTGAATATCGACACCATCGAGTCCCAGATGGTCTTGTGGCATTGTGGCTATTGTCGAATTACGTGCAAACTCATTCATTCTTTGTAGCAATGGAAGGTCTTCACAACACCGTTGTAGTTAATGTATGTGGTATCGTTTTATGATCGATATCTACTAGACAGCTGCATGACTTCATTCGCTTAATAAGTAAAATAGAGTATACTCGGATAGAATTGAATAGAGTGAGTGACAGACGCACAATGAGTGAGTGTGTATGAGTAATAGTATATTTTGGTACTCATACAAAGCAAATTGAATGACACTGAGTACTGACTGAGTACTGAGTAAAACGGAGTGACAAATTTGACACATCTAAAAACATTCGAGTTATTTAAGTATTGTAATGGTTGCGTGTAAATTTAAATACTAATTATCCGACGCACATTTGAGTTTATCGCAAACTATCGAGTGCGATCAAAAATATGTGGCGAATTCATAACCGTTTATAGTAATAATGCATCTCTGCAGAAGCTTTGCAGCGTAACCGCAGCTAACTTCATAAAGGGAGGGCTTTGAGAATAGAAGGGAAAGGGTATATAAGAACCTTCCACCCACACTTCCACCTCTTTTCATTATTCTGGCTTAACGACGAATTGCTTTCGTTCCCCGAAGAATAAAGTGAACAGTTAAAATTTGTTTTGTGAAATTCACCAAATAAATAAATTCACTCGGGTTAAATAAAATATTCGTAAGCCCAGCAACAAGCCAAAAAGTAAAAGGCCTCTACATTATATTCATTTCACAAGGTATGTCGACTAGAAAATTTTTTTACATTCGTCTAAAATCACATTATTCGATCTAGGAAAAATTTACGTAAATTTTGGCATAATCCGTCATAGGCCTATCACCAACACCACATGGCCAAGACGACAATTCAACCAAACTCTACAGAAGGAGAAAACTAATTCGCTCGTGTTAAACATCAGTCAACAGTGACGTCATAGTTTGGCCAGTTTGAATGTTAGCTGTCACAAGGCGAAAAGTTGTGTGTAAAAGGAGAGAAAATTATAAAGTGGTCATACAGAAAATTTTTGTTTGTTAATGAACATGCTCAGTTACAAAAATTGTTGGAAAAAAAAATATTAATTTTAGTTGTCGGGGTTGTAAACGAAAAAAAAATTGTAATAACAGAAGAAACGAAAATTTTTATCGAAATTAAAAGTGTCCATTCTATAACGGAAAGAAAGATACCCTTTTTCAGCGCACCTATGTTAGAGTCAATTTTTTTATTGTGAGTTTGTGTGTCGGTATTAAGCATTTAAAACCCTAATAGAATCGTATAATTCGGTAAAACCAAACCATAAAAAGTATGTTTAAAAACATCAAAAATCAACACATGATCCAGCTGCTGAAGGCGTTCATCGGTGGACTTTCCAAAATGTAAGTGTATTCTTTTTATCACTTTTACCTTTTTTTACCGCTAGAGCGCATAACATATGGTGGTTAAGATTAAAGTGCAAAAAAAAAAAAGGTTTGACGACCACATATACCTATGTTATGCTGCTCACTCGCTATTATTGTTTTATTTTATTTGTTTTATGCATTCTAAATTTTATTTGCCTTTATCATACATACAAACTACACTTACGAATGATCATGAAATTTTTGAATTATCGCAAATAATTTTTTTGAATAACCTTAAAAAAGAAAAATTTTTAAATATTATATTGCATCAGACTAGATGCGGGGTAAAATCTGTTCGTTTATATAATTGACAATAAGCAAAAAAAAAAAAAAAAAAAAAAAAAAATTAAAGAAAACAACAAAATATGTAATACAATAGTTAATAATGAAGCGTAGATTTAAGTAAAGTAGTGGGAGAATTTATATACGGTAAAGAGAAAAAATGCCCTTGGCGAATGAAATTGTTTTTGAAGAATAAGCAAATAAGAAAAATGTATTTTGAATAGAAGTCTAAGTTCCCACAACATGATTATATAAAACCGATGAAATAGAATGTGCATTTGGGGTTCTTTAACATATCCAAATTTTTGTCTTTGTTATTGGCCATGGACGGAGGTATAGATGCATAATGGCAGCCAACATCTAAGCCATACTAGAGCTAGACATCATATAATGGGAGGAGTCCGCGTTAGATAGCTAGTTGATTAACTTAGTGGTATTTTTTTTTGTCCTGTTATTTGCGACATTAAAAAGCCATACGTTTGTTCGTTTTTTTTTTGAGAATGCAATTCTCTCTTTTAGCTTCATTAGGACTCTATAATAAATTATATGTAGCAAGATGTTTCGAAAACTGCAGCAACAACCCATCCCACCCGGAAGAGCTACGGTTACAAATTAGAGTCCCGATCCGCTGTAAGATCTTAATATCATGGTGTCAGTTTTTTTTTTGAGAGCCAACACTACTGCTACAGTACATAATTTTGGCGCCCAACACGTGGGACACACAGGTCAACTTCAACGTTTATATTAGGTATAAATCGAAAGATTAAGTGTAAGGATTTGGTCTTGAGTGGCTCATGATAATGTGACTCGTCAAAGGGAAGTTTTTTTTATTAATTTATTTGCACAGTGTATGGAATTTGAGCTAGTTAACAGAAGCTGATGGTTGTCAACCAACACTTTAGTAAAAATATTTAATTAAAGAACTCAAGAACCAAAAAAATATATATAGAGCATTTTTTTTAATTCGCTCAGGTTTAAAGCCTTCAGAGTGAATTTAATTTTTTTTAATTAGAAGACGTAGTAGTCGCGATTTGATTTATATACACATTCGGAATTCGAGTGATTGCGCATGTGATTACCATCGACCAATGTTACCGGTATAAACTAAAGTCAGAAGTTACTTTTGTTTCGCATAAGAAAAATTTTAAATTGCACTTACCCTGATTAAAAAATTGTTAGTTAAAGATAATGTTTGAAAGGATACATACATGCACAATCCTTTGGAATCTCAAGGTAATGCCTAAGGCGTACACTTGTCCAAAGATGAGCATAGTTATTAGAAGACATTTCTTAACACTTTTGAAATCAGAGAACCTGATTCAATAGATAATATCACTAACCATAGAACACATAGATAGGACAAACTCATGATTTTTTGATTGCAAACGCTAGCCTAGTCATGGAACCCCAGAGAACTTCGGGAAAACCCGAACGCTCTCACTCTCAATGAGAGCGTAAAATGGGGAGAGGGCAAAGCAGCTACGAAAAAATTTCAGTCTAGCACAGACTACAGAACGACGAAGGCAGGCCTACGTCGCTTGTGATTTCGTTCTGTCTATGTATGTGTACACTCGTCGGTACATGCTCAGGCTTCGTAGTGTGTGTGTGACGTGAAGTTCTACAACATCGCATTTCAATAGCTCGCTCGACCAAAATTTTTAATTTTCGACAAAACAGCGACAATGCGAATAAGAAATGCCCCTTTGGAAAGAATATCAAGAAATATTGCCATCTTCTTCGTATGTATCCCGGTGGCTGTAACGATAGAGTGCTCGCTTCGTGATGTGACTTGGGGAATGTCCCTGGTTCGATTCCCCACTCGAAATCATTGGCTTATATAAGGTTTTTTCTATTTTATAATTTTGTTTTTTATTGTGGATTTTTTGTTTCTTTATTTTTTGTTTATTTTTCTTTTTTATTCATTTATTATTTATTTATTTTTTATTTATTTATAAATTAAAAAATAGAAAAAAAAAACCATATTGGTCGGTTCCGAAGTGGGAATCGAACCAGCGACATTCAGATCGCCAAGCGAGCACTCTATCGTTACAGCCACCGGGATACATACGAAGAAGATGGCAATATTTCTTGATATTCTTTCCACAGGGGCATTTCTTATTCGCATTGTCGCTGTTTTGTCGAAAATTAAAAATTTTGGTCGAGCGAGCTATTGAAATGCGATGTTGTACAACTTCACGTCACACACACACTACGAAGCCTGAGCATGTACCGACGAGTGTACACATACATAGACAGAACGAAATCACAAGCGACGTAGGCCTGCCTTCGTCGTTCTGTAGTCTGTGCTAGACTGAAATTTTTTCGTAGCTGCTTTGCCCTCTCCCCATTTTACGCTCTCATTGAGAGTGAGAGCGTTCGGGTTTTCCCGAAGTTCTCTGGGGTTCCATGACTAGGCTAGCGTTTGCAATCAAAAAATCATGAGTTTGTCCTATCTATGTGTTCTATGGTTAGTGATAATATATTTAAACTCCATCTATGAAAACGATAAAAAGCTCTAGAAAAAAATTATAATCTATTTCACATATTATATTTTCTTGTTCTGTGGGAAAAATTAAAAAACAAACAAAAAAATGCCTTTACAACACAGTACAGAGGAAGTAAATAATCCCGCAAATTCTGGGGAAAATATTTGCCTGGTCTGTAGCGAAACTCAAACACAGATCAGAGTTATTACTATTTGCAAGCATTCATTTCACAAAGCTTGTATCCTAAATTATATAAAAGAAAAAGAAGAATGTCCAGCGTGTTTTACTAAAGTGCAGTAGAAGGACTTAAAGGTAATTAACATAAACCAGCAAGGAAAAAAAGTTAGACCCGTCACCAGATCCTTTGCACGTAGCGTAAATGAAGACCCAAGAACAGAAGAGCTCATAAACGTAAACGTTTTTGAAGCACAAATACACAACACAAGTCAAGCCGGCTTATTACCATTAAAAGCAGGGAATAGTACGCAACATGGAGAAGTTCCGCAATCAATACCCAGACCAATTCGTCAAAGAGGTAGACCAAGTCGTCGAAGGAACACACGACGTCCCGTTAATCAGCCTTTACGTAACGAAATTAATCGAGCGGAAATGGAATCTCTTATTCAGCAGACAGTAGAACGGGTTATTTCTTCAATATGTAGCAACGCGCAACAAAACAGTCATATTCGACAAAACAGATCGCAGAGTAGTAGCAGAAGAACTCATTATCAATTAATAGGCACAAATAAAGAGGCTGAGGTGATTCAGAAGTGGGGAGTCCATTTTGATGGATCTTCTAACGGGTTACCCGTGGAAGAATTTCTATATAGAGCAAAAACGTTGACTCGAGAACATTTAGGAGGAGATTTTGAAGCTTTATGTCGGAATATACACATTGTTTTGATTGGCAAAGCTAAAGATTGGTACTGGCGATACCATAAGGGAATTGACCATCTTACCTGGTCAGAGTTTTGTTTAGCGATACGCCATCAATATAAAGACAGTCGGTCCAATTATGAAATAAAGGAACAAATAAGAGCTCGCAAACAGAAACCTGGAGAAACTTTCGAAGGATTTTACGAAGTGTTCACGCCACCGGGTGAACAGCAGAGAGTGAGGGGTAGGGTTTTTTCCAAAACCGAATTCGGTCACACTGATGAGGGTGACGAAGGGTTCTCCTGTAAATCGCCATATTCAATCCAGTACGAACATCTAACCCGAACACCCGTTCTTTCATTGCTTTCGATAATATACCTGTTTTCAACCCGAAACATTCTCGTGTGTGTCGGGACATCTAACATGTAACATAAATAGAAATAAACCAGAATTAATCTTAAACGAAGTTCTCGCGCGTTTTAATTGCATTACTCACTCACCAGACCCCTGCAGAAATTGGCACCCGCCAATAACTTTAGGCTTATTCGGGTCCTTCCGCCCCTCCACAAACATTGGTCCTTCGAGCCGGATCTCCTTCCGCTATTCCAGCTTGCATCGGCGGAATTCCTGATAAGTACAACATTTCTTATTATATCCCATTACAAACTTACAAAAGTGTGAGGTTTCCCGCTCTTCCATAGCGACCTACACACTTCTGTATACTTGTATGTACATACCTGACCTGTTCCAAGGGTTACATGGTATTTCCCGATCATTTTTGTGTTTAGGAAGTGCATTTTTTTTTTCATTCTTCGAAATTCTGATTGTCCAAAAGTCCAATTGCATAGCAATACATATGTATGTATATACACACATATACATACATACATACATACATGTAAAAACAGTTGTTTTCTAATCTGCAAGTAAAGGTGTTTAATAATCGAGAATGAATTTATAAAGTACCACTTACCTTTACTTAAAGTGTAAAGTACACTTCACGGGCTGATCATTAGTCCATCGGCATAAATTATTTATGTCAAATAATTTTTACATCCATACATACATACGTACATACAATTTAATTTTTGCAGCGGTAACCACTCTCATATGTACATACATACATATGTCCACATACAATTTGAATTCACCCACACAAAATTAATTGCAGCCACTCCGATTGGCTTTCCGCAATTTAATAATTCGAAACCTACATAATTAAAGCAGGAAATCGTGATTTTCGTTAAACAATTTACAATTAATTAAATTCACAAAACATAAAACACGGCAGAACAGCTGACTCCCGATCAGTGCTGACACTCAAGTCTCATCAGTGCTGACACTTGAGCCAAGCCGTGACTCGGTCACGACATCCATATTTTCCTTCGTGATTTTCGTATTGTGCAAAAATATTTCAATCGACTGATTGAATTTAATTCGCAAAATATTTTCTAAAGAAAAATAAAAACCTTTTATTTATATGGAATTAATATTTTGGCTTGTCTTGGTGCATTTTGATCTTTTCCTCACAGATCCATGAAATTGATCTTGTCCGTTTAATGAATTAATTCCAAGTTTTTTTTTTCCCTTCGTTGAAAAGCTATCGGCACTCCCAACCCTACTGATCTCAATTTTTCCATATTTTTAAATACTCTTGTAAACACCTATTTATTAAGTAAAAATGATAAAGATTAGTTTGTATTGGTCGGATTCAATCTTTGGGTTTTGCGCAGATGCAACTTGCTCGTTGCATCGCCGGAAGAGAAGAGAGACGCCGTCTCTCGACCTATCGAGGACTTATCGCTAACAAACGATACTTATTACTAACAATCGATACTTATTACTAACAATCGATACTTATTACTAACAATCGATACTTATTACTAACAATCGATATATATACATGAGCATTTAACAGACTTTAAATAATTGGAATCTTACAACTCGGCCGTCCTGACGAGGAATCGACCTCGATTCCAATTGGTAACAACGGAGGGGGAGTAAATAAGAATCTTAAGTGGCTGGTGTCGCCTTTGTTTGGCTATCAGAAGTGCAATCTTGATCAGGGGCAACCCATAGCTTTAATTTGGAGGCTTCTAGGACACCATCATATGGTAGTTGGGTGATTTGGGATCCCTCTACATCCCGGATAACATATCGGTCATTCGGAAGTTTTTTATGAACCACATACGGACCACGATACCGCCTGATAAGCTTTTTGTTCGTGCCTGCCGAAGTATCCACATTCTTAATAACTACGAAATCCCCTCCTCAAAACTAACGGCAGGGAGGTGATGCTTCGAATAATATTCCGAATTATATTCTTGGGACTTAACAATGTTACGGAAGGCTAATCTCCGGACGTCTACCTCTGAGGCATCGACCTCCTCCGTTCTCTCACCCAACCGTTCGGTTAGTTCATCTACTACCACACCTCGTTGTTCAACACCGAATAGAAGTACGGAAGCGGCAAATTTGGTTGTGGAGTGGACGGAGTTATTCAATGCAAACTCTATGTTCGGCAGTTGTTGGACCCAATCTGCGTGGTCCACAGGTTCCGTCAGTTTACCCAACATGGGGCCCAACACACGGTTAACCCGCTCGACTTGGCCGTTGGCCGGGGTGAGGCAGTGGCATTCAGCACATGAATTATATTATTGGCCTTCAGAAATTCTTCAAACTCGGAGGAAGTAAAGCAGGTACCTCGATCACTGATGATTCGGCGGGGTCTACTGTAATTTGCGAAATACTGAGATTCTAATGTCTGGCATACTTCACGTGAATTAGTCGTGGCGGCAGGGTACAGCTTCACAAATTTGGTGAAAGCGTCAATGACAACCAGAAGATACTTTTTCTTAGAACGTATGGACGGAAGGGGCCCAAATGGTCAATATGGACGGTATCAAACGGAAGGGGCACTTTCGGAATACTATGTAGCGTGACACGGTGGTCCGAAGCGGACGCGGAGTAGTAGATACACTTGAGGCAGTTTTTAATGTAATTGTTAACATAAGACTTCATACACGGGAACCAGTAATGCTTCTTGATCTGTGCACAACATTTCTCCGTGGCCATATGGCCAAGCTTCTCGTGCACTACTCGTATGACATGATTTATCATTTCGGAAGGGACATAAAGTTGGGGTACACTCGTCGAGGACAGGCGGTACACTACTCCATCTCGCAGTTCGAAATCCGCTATCTCATATTTCTCTAACTCATCTCGGAGTTTGACAATCTCAGGGTCCCGGTTCTGGGTTAACTGCAGTTGGAAGTCAAGGTTTATATCGTCAACGTATGCGGCAGTTTCTATTCTACTTAGAGCATCAGCATGGGGCATACCAACCCCGAGCGGTGTACAATCGTGTAGTTATAGTTTTCTAACAGCAGGGCCCAGCGAGCAATCTTGGCGGAATGTCCACCATTTCTCAGTGTCAGCGCAAGGGAATTACAATCGGTCACGATTTTGAACGGGATGAACTTAAGGTACGTCTCAAAACGTTTTAAGGAATACACTATAGCTAACGTCTCTAGCTCATAACTGTGTAGTTTCGATTCAGCGGCGGAGGCCATCTTAGAGAAGTAGGACACTGGGTGTAATTTACCGTCTGTTTGTTTCTGGAGGAGCACTGCTCCGAAACCAATTGAACTAGCATCGCAGTGTAACTCTGTTTCAGACTTCGGGTTGTAAATAGATAACACGGGGGATTCGATCAATTTCAACTTCAGTGTTCGGAAGGCTTCAAGGCATTCATCGGAGAAGACATAAGGGGTATCTTTTCTTAACAATCGGGACAGCGGACACGCAATCTTAGCGAAACCTGATACAAATCGGCGGAAGTATGAGAATAGGCCTAGGCAACGCTCTAATTCCTTGCTATCCCTTGGAATGGGCAAATCCCGTATCGCCTGAATATGGGCTGGTTTAGGCGTGATACCGGCGGAATTGGCTAAGTAGCCCAAGTACTCTAGTTCCCTATACGCAAAACGGCATTTCGTCAGCTTCAGGCATAGCCCGTTCACTCTTAACACATACAATATTTCCTTCAGAATCTCAAGGTGGGTTTCAAAGTCATGCGACGCGACTAGAATGTCGTCCATATATATCACCAGTTGACCTCGGTTAATAAATTCCTTAAGGACAAAATAAACAAATCTAGCAAACACGGAAGGGCCATTACAAAGTCCGAAGGGCATGCGTACATATTCAAACTGGCCATCAGGGGTTACAAAGGCAGTATATTTGATTGAGTCTGGGTGCATTTTCACATGGTGGAAACCGTTCTTCAAGTCCAAGATAGTGAAGAATGATTTGCCACCCAGATGTTCAATGCAATCATCTAACAGAGGAATCGGAAAATGATCTCGAACTGTAATTTTGTTCAACGGGCGGTAATCTACACACTTTCTTAGGGTGTTGTCCTTTTTGCGTACAGGGACAATCGCGGCAGCGTAAGGGGAACTACTGTGGCGAATAATGCCAGCTTTCAAGAGATCGTCACAAATCTCACGCACCTCGATGCGTTCGTGGTGCGACAGACGGCGGGGGCGGCAGAAAATCGGAGTTTGGCTAGTCAATTCTATTTTCATCTCATAGTTCATGGGCTTGATTAAATCTGGATCAACTTGTACATACGAAGTGGAAATAATAGACTTAAGGGCTGCGGTTTGCTCTTCCCGTAACGCGGGCTCTATATCAAAGTCTAATTCACTGACAGCAGGGAGCTCAATGGAATTTATCGCCATAAGTGCATCGTTCAATGTTTCCGAAGGTACAGCAGAAGTTTTCGGAAGGGGAGAATCAGACAACAATTCGGCAGGCACAATCTCATTCCTATCACACTCTATATCAAAGTCTAATTCACTGACAGCAGGGAGCTCAATGGAATTTATCGCCATAAGTGCATCGTTCAATGTTTCCGAAGGTACAGCAGAAGTTTTCGGAAGGGGAGAATCAGACAACAATTCGGCAGGCACAATCTCATTCCTATCACACGGCAGTATCACTCTCTTTTCCATAAATATGTCAAAGGACTTCAGAACAGCAGTAAGTTTTGGATTTATACATTCAGTCGGTTTATTCATGAGTATCAACGATTCTTTTTCATATTCTCGTTCCTTCAGTTTACAGAGTCTAATATTAATTTTATACAGAAGATCTCTACCTATAATCATCGGCAGTTCGGTTGCTTGGTTCGTCAGGACTTCAAACGTATGTATTGTCTGTGTGTTGCGGAGGCGAACACTACACTGGACTTGGCCTAAGGACAGAAGTTGGCTATTTCCTAAACCACGGCAGTTCAATGTACGGGGGCTAAGACGGCAGTTGGAGGGGACTTCAGATTGACGGATAAAACTCTTTGGACTGCCCGAATCCAGGAGGGAAAACATATCTATAAATTTCCTATCTTGCACTTCATCACAAACAAAAGCAACACTCACCAGTTGTAAATGGTCTAGTCGATCTCCCGCTTCATCAGCGGCGGCGGCAGTGATATTGGTGGCATTCCCAATTCGAGACGGGCAGTTTTTGTAGCTGTGGCCCACTATGCCACACTTGAAACATGAATTCGGAGGTCTCATTGGTTTCGGGCATTGACTCTTGTAATGCCCCCATCCTGAGCAGTTGAAGCATCTGGTCTCACTCGTGACGGTGCCTGACGATTTGTTTCCAGGCGCCACGGCAGTTGTTGTTGGCTGCGCCTTCACACTATTGCTTTGTCTGGAGGCAGCGGCCAGCATACGGAGGCGCTCGTAGCGTTCCAGTAGGGGCTTCAGTTCAGCCATTGTCCGAGCTGAGTACAGCATGCCGACTCGAGTAGAGTTGTCCCGCAGTCCATCAATGATCAGGTCGACCAGCTCGTTCTCCGGGATCGGAGCATTCATGGCAATCTCCTGCATCTCGATTGCGAATCTTAAACATCCCTCGCCTGCCTTGATGTGCCGGCCACGCAGAGCGTGGTACACTTCCTCGATGCTACACGAGCGTCCAAATTCTCGCAAGAGGATTGCCTTCAATTCTTCGTAGCTGTGCACCGATACCGTGCGCAGCAGCACCGCCGCCGTACCTTCCAGCATACGACGGCATGCGACCAACCGTAGGCGGTCATTCAACTGCAGAATTTCAAATGCGTCTTCCAGATCGTTCAGCCATTTCTTCACATCGTATGCGGTATCCGCTGAAAATCGAGCCACCATGCTCTCAATAACACTCACGTCACAGACTTGCTGCCTCGGTGCTTGGGATTCGTCAATCCCCTGCTGCAGTTTGCGGATTTGATGCTGTAGCTGTAGCAACTCATGTTGTTTCTGTAGCGTCACCAGTTGCTCATCCAGGCTGGGGGAGGCGGAAGTGGCCGGTATGATGGCGGCCGCGGCAGTCGATACGGAGGGCACTAAAGCGGGCATCTCTTCCCATGGGTCCGCGTCGGGGCCAGTGGCGGGGGCCAGTGGCGGGGGCGGCGAGAGAGGCCGCAGCCCGCATGGCAGACATATAGTCGGCGGGTACAGCAGTGGCAGCGGGTCCAACGGCGGCAGCGGTGGTGGCAGCGGGTACAGAAGTGGCAGCGGGTACAGCAGTGGCAGCGGGTGCAGCGGCGGTGGGTACAGCAGTGGCAGCGGGTGCAGCGGCGGTGGTTACAGCAGTGGCAGCGGGTGCAGCGGCGGTGGGTACAGCAGTGGCAGCGGGTGCAGCAGTGGCAGCGGCGGCAGGTACCGTAATGGATGCGACAGCAGCGGCGGCGGGTACAGCGATGGCAGCGGCGGTGGGTACAGCAGTGGCAGCGGGTGCAGCGGCGGTGGGTACAGCAGTGGCAGCGGGTGCAGCAGTGGCAGCGGCGGCAGGTACCGTAATGGCTGCGGCAGCAGCGGCGGCGGGTACAGCGGTGGCAGCGGCGGTGGGTACAGCAGTGGCAGCGGTGGTGGGTACAGCGGTGGCAGCGGGTACAGCAGTGGCAGCGGCGGCAGGTACCGTAATGGATGCGACGGCAGCGGCGGCGGGTACAGCAGTGGCAGTGGCGGCGGGTCCAGCAGTGGCAGCGGGTGCAGCAGTGGCAGCGGCGGCGGGTACAGCAGTGGCAGCGGGTACAGCAGTGGCAGCGGCGGCGGGTACAGCAGTGGCAGCGGTGGTGGGTACAGCAGTGGCAGCGGGTACAGCAGTGGCAGCGGAGGCAGGTACCGTAATGGATGCGACGGCAGCGGCGGCGGGTACAGCAGTGGCAGTGGCGGCGGGTCCAGCAGTGGCAGCGGGTGCAGCAGTGGCAGCGGCGGCGGGTACAGCAGTGGCAGCGGGTACAGCAGTGGCAGCGGGTGCAGAGGCGGCAGTCTGCAGAGGTGGCCTGTAAGCGGCGGACACCGCAGCGGAGGGTACAGCCGGGGCGGGTGCGGCGGCAGCGGTTACAGCAGGGGCGAATATAGCCGCAGCGGGGCCGGCAGGGGCGAGTATGGCGGCAGTTGGCACAGCAGGAGCGAGTATGGCAGCAGTTGGCCCAGCAGGGGCAAGCATGTCAGCAGTTGGCCCAGCATGGGCGAGGATGGCAGCAGTTGGCCCAGCGGCGGCGGGCCCGGCAGGGGCGAATGTGGTATCAGTTAGCCCAGCAGGGGCTCGTATGGCGGCAGTTGGCCCAGCAGCGGCGGGCCCGGCAGAGGCGAGTATATCAGCAGTTGACCCAGCAGCGGCGGGCCCGGCAGGGGCGAGTATATCAGCAGTTGGCCCAGCGTCGGCGGCCCGGCAGGGGCGAGTATGTCAGCGGTTGGCCCACCAGCGGCGGGCCCGGCAGGGGCGAATGTGGCATCAGTTAGCCCGGCAGGGGCTCGTATGGCGGCAGTTGGCCCAGCAGCAGCGGGCCCGGCAGAGGCGAGTATATCAGCAGTTGGCCCAGCAGCGGCGGGCCCGGCAGGGGCGAGTATATCAGCAGTTGGCCCGGCAGGGGCGAATGTGGCATCAGTTAGCCCGGCAGGGGCTCGTATGGCGGCAGTTGGCCCAGCAGCAGCGGGCCCGGCAGGGGCGAGTATATCAGCAGTTGGCCCGGCAGGGGCGAATGTGGCATCAGTTAGCCCGGCAGGGGCTCGTATGGCGGCAGTTGGCCCAGCAGCAGCGAGCCCGGCAGAGGCGAGTATCTCAGCAGTTGGCCCGGCAGGGGCGAATGTGGCATCAGTTAGCCCGGCAGGGGCTCGTATGGCGGCAGTTGGCCCAGCAGCAGCGGGCCCGGCAGGGGCGCGTGTGTCAGCAGTCGGCACAGCGGTTCTCGGTACTGCAGCGGTAGTCACAGCAGTGGGTGCACTAACAGCGGTGGGCGTGGAGGCGGCCGTCCTAGATGTGGAACGTGTGGCGTGCCGTGTCCCGAAATATGTATTCTTTCGGGTGGTCATCCCACTTCTGAGTTGTAAACACCTATTTATTAAGTAAAAATGATAAAGATTAGTTTGTATTGGTCGGATTCAATCTTTGGGTTTTGCGCAGATGCAACTTGCTCGTTGCATCGCCGGAAGAGAAGAGAGACGCCGTCTCTCGACCTATCGAGGACTTATCGCTAACAAACGATACTTATTACTAACAATCGATACTTATTACTAACAATCGATACTTATTACTAACAATCGATACTTATTACTAACAATCGATATATATACATGAGCATTTAACAGACTTTAAATAATTGGAATCTTACACTCTTATAAATTTTAACATTTTTCCACATTGTATAAATTTTAATATCCAAGTGATTATATATCCTTATAATTATTCCCACAACTGCGAGGAAAATTATAAATCCTTCTAATTTCATTTATGCGATCTTTGCTTATTCATTGTGGTCATTAAAAAGAGGAGACATTTCTCCTTCTCACTCCTCCTCTATCCTTAAATTATACAGTCCACTTACAGCTTCGTTTCGATCTCCTCGCTTGAGAGCTCTAAGTCCACGTTTGTTGCCATTCGATTCGTAATAGCCCAGAGGACACTCTACGATGTCTCTTTCCGACTTTGTTGCCGTGTGCGAGGCATTAACGGCGTTCGAGGCTCGCGAGGCCCAGGCTTTAGCTGACGATGTGCCACTCGTCTCTATTAAAATACACTTAGACCAGCTTAAGTCGCTTTGGGCAAAAGTCGAGGCAGAGTTTTCACGATGCTATAAAGCCTTGACGGCTCAAAAGAACGACGATAGTCCGAAGCACATAGCTACAATTAAAGCTAAACATGATTATTGTTATATGGTATATGTGCGAGGCGGGACTTTGTTTGGAGAGCGAATCGAGCAGTTGTCCACAAAAATGGCTCCCCCACCAGTCAGGCTCTCCGTCGATTCCACCCATCAAAGCCACACAGTTCCCCCGTGCGAAGTCGAAATCTTTAACGGAGACAGCCTGGCTTGGCCTACATTCCGTGATTTGTTTACCGCGATTTTTATCCATAGTCCAAGCCTAACACAAGTGGAGAAACTTTACCACTTAAGTTGCAAAACTCGCGGTGAAGCCAGAGCCATTGTTTCTAGGTCACCCTTGACCAATGAAGGGTTCCAGTCCGCGTGGGATAACCTCACTGCGCGATACGAAAATAATCGATTATTGATTATGAGCCAAGCCAAGCAGCTTCTACAGATCCCAGCTGTAACACAAGAGTCTGGCAAAGCGTTGAGAGAATTGCAGACCTCAATTCAAGGTTGCTTAACCGGTCTGGAGCTTTCCGGAGCTCGTACAGACAATTGGGATATCCTTCTTATAGCAATCTGTACGAGCAAAATGCCCAAATCCACCCTTCTGTTGTGGGAACAGTCCGTTCCAAATAAGACCGCCGTCTCATCCTGGGACGACCTTAATCGATTCCTAACTGAACGCCACCGTGTACTAGAGGCCACAGATGTCCTTCAACCAAGCTCTAGCGGTCAGACCTTTCCATCCGTAAGCCGAAAACCTACGGCACGAGCTCAGGCCTTTTCCGCTCAAGTACAAGAGAGCTCAGCACCTGATGCTTGTATAATTTCGAATCCTGCGTCCTCCGATTCTTCCAGCAGCCCTCATGTAAACGTGGGAAGTTACTTCGCCTCCACTCGCAACACTGGCCTCCTGGGTACTGCAAGGGTAACTATTCATCATCGTGGCCAGCAGTTTCAAATCCGCGCTTTGATTGATATGGGATCCGAAGCGTCCTTTATTTCCCAAAGAATGTTTGAATTGATTAATCCTCCAAGCTGCAAAGTATCAACTAGCATTCGCGGCATTGGGCAATGCGATGCTGGTAGCGGCGACAAAGTGTGCCGCTTACAGATTTCTCCTCCTGACGAACCGCTGCGACGGTTCCAAGCAGTCGCCGTGGTGCTGCCTAGTGTAGCTGAAGCACTTCCGTCCCGCGCCGTCCCGAATAAGGTGAAGCAGGATTCGCTTGACCTTCCGCTCGCTGATCCGCAATTTCACCAAAGAGCTCCTGTGGATTTGGTGCTTGGAGCCGAGCTCCTTCCCACTATCCTTGGGGAACGAATCATCAAGAATGTTGGTGATTCCTTCGTGGGGATCGAGACGATGTTCGGATGGGTTCTCTGTGGATCCGTTACTGGAAAATCCAGAAGGTCTCGGTCCACCTCCTCCAGCAGGCCGAGGATGTCTCTAAGGACAGCAGCACCATCCGATTTAGAACGCAGTTCTAATTGCTTCAGGTGCCGCGTTTGTCAAGGGGCACACGCGCTCCGTCAGTGCCGACAGTTTCGAGGACTACGAGCTGACGACAGGCTACGGGTAGTCTTGAGCAACGGATACTGCCCGAACTGTTTGGCTCATGAGCATTCCAATGGTTCCTGCAGGAGCACAGCAGGATGCCATCGATGTGGCAAGCAACACCACACGCTCTTGCACATCGACAGCTCTGGCGCCTACATCCAACCCAAAGAGCAAAGACCCGAAAGGCACCCGCCTTTCATTCGGACTTCTATCCAGAGGTCATCAGCCATCGGGCCGCCTACTCCATCTGCATCCAAAGTTCCCCTCCATCTCCACCCGTGTCTTGGCGATCCAGAACGCTGCCATCCCCCATCCTTAGACATGTCCAGCGAGGCAATTGCAACTTGTTGTAAAGGGGGGCGGTATGTTCACGCCACCGGTGAACAGCAGAGAGTGAGGGTAGGGTTTTTTCCAAAACCGAATTCGGTCACACTGAAGAGGGTGACGAAGGGTTCTCCTGTAAATCGCCATATTCAATCCAGTACGAACATCTAACCCGAACACCCGTTCTTTCATTGCTTTCGATAATATACCTGTTTTCAACCCGAAACATTCTCGTGTGTGTCGGGACATCTAACATGTAACATAAATAGAAATAAACCAGAATTAATCTTAAACGAAGTTCTCGCGCGTTTTAATTGCATTACTCACTCACCAGACCCCTGCAGAAATTGGCACCCGCCCATCACTTCAGGCTTATTCGGGTCCTTCCGCCCCTCCACAAACACGAAGCAATATGTCAATTAATGGATCGATTGCCTACAAGATTAGAAGAAGACGAATTAGTAGAAATTGTACAAGGTAATTTATTAGCTGATCTAAAGGATCGACTACTTTTCGAGGAAATACGGTCAATCAGTCACCTACGTCATCTGGTACAAAAGAGAGAGAATTTTCTTAAAGAATCGAGTCGTATCAAGTTTTCAAATACACGAGGAAAAGAGATAGGATCACACCGAGTATATGCATTAGAGGAAGTAGAAGAAAAAGCAAGCACAATTGAAGGTCATGCTGAAGTAGCAGCTCTGCAGAAAAACACTGAGAAGTTATCTTGTTGAACTGTTGTACTCAAGGCCATAAGTAGGAAGATTGTTTAGAAGAGAGAAGAATATTTTGTTACGGGTACGGAACGCCTAACATTTATAAGCCCAATTGTGTGAACTGCAAGAAGATTTAAATCAATCTAAAACAGATAGTCAAATAGAGAATAGCTCACAGGTTAATCATAACCTTAGGTTTTTGCCTTATCACGAAAAATGGAAAAACTATCTAGAAATTAAGAACAGAATTTTTGAAGCACCGAAAAATAGAATAAAAAGATATACACTCCGAAGGAGGAAGTTTTTTAAAAATATACGAGCTAAAAGTAAGATACTTATATCTACAATATTCCAAGACAAAACTGATATGCGTAGTTATGAACAAGTCTCCTTTTTACAATTTTCTGAATTGGGTTTGTTAGACACTGGTGCAAATGTAAGTTGCGTGGGTGCAGATTTAGCCCAGCAAGAATGGTCCAAATATAAACAATTTAAAAGCATGGGTTCCAATGTGAAAACAGCTGATGGAAAGCAGCATAAGGTTTAGGGTTATGCCAGTAAAGCTCCAATATAAGGACCAAGGGAAAGATATGGAATTATATGTTATACCTTCTATTAAGCAACGTCTGATACTAGGCATAGATTTTTGGAGAATTTTAATCTAGCTCCAGGAATTATAAGTTCAGTAGAACGCGTATCTGAGTTTCAATTAGATACAGAAACAGAAACATGTCCGTTAACTGAAAAAGAGTTGCAACAATTAGAGATAGTCAAGGAGTTTTTTCCTAACTTTGAAAAACAGGCCTTGGTCGCACGTCTTTGCTAGAACACCACATTGATGTAGGGGACGCCAAACCAGTAAAGCAGAGATATTATCCGGTAAGTCCTGCAGTAGAAAAGCTTTTATACCAAGAAGTAGATAGAATGATAAGCCTAGGAGTAATGGAACCATCTCAAAGCGCTTGGAACTCTCCAATGAGAATGGTAGTGAAGCCTAACAAAGTGAGGTTATGCCTGGACGCGCGAAAGGTGAATGAAGTAACTCACAAAGATGCATACTCATTGCAAAGCATTGAGAGTATATTTGCTAGATTACCGAAAGCAAATATCATTTCAAAACTAGATTTAAAAGACGCTTATTGGCAGATATGTCTAACAGAGCAATCAAAGGCGTTTACAGCATTCACAATTCCGGGAAGGCCATTGTATCAGTTTACAGTTATGCCTTTTGGACTCTGTAATGCCGCCGCAACCATGTGTCGCCTGATGGACGAAATTATTCCACCAGAGTTACGTCATTGTGCTTTTGGTTATCTTGATGATTGATGCATTGTAACATCAGATTTTCAGTCTCATTTAGCAGTTCTGGTAAGAATAGCAGAACAATTTCGTAAAGCCAATTTGACGCTTAACTTGGCCAAGAGCCAATTCTGTGTGACAAAAATAAATTATTTGGGCTATGTAATAGTAGCGGAGGAATTTCCACACATCCTGCTAAGATTTCCTGTATTTTAAATTGGCCAACGCCGTAGAGTTTGAAGCAAGTTCGTGGGTTTTTAGGAGTTTGCGGTTGTACCGAAGGTTTATAAGAAATTTTGCAGAAATTAGCTGCCCGATTACTGATATACTGGCTACAAAAAAAACATTTACGTGGACTTTAGAGGCACAGAAAGCAATGGATAAACTTAAATCTCTTTTAACCACGGCTCCGGTATTAGCAAATCCAAATTTCGATCAGAAATTTTCGTGCATTGTGATGCGTGCGATAAAGGGGTTGGAGCAGTTTTGGTTCAGTTGTCCGATAATCAAGAAGAAAAACCTATAGCATACATGTCTAAGAAACTAAGCAAGGCGCAAAGAAATTATAGCGTAACAGAACGTGAATGTTTACGGTCATTCTAGCCATAGAAAATTTTCGATGTTATTTGGAGTTACAGGAGTTCGAAGTTGTAACGGATCACTCCAGTTTATTATGGCTAATGAGACAACAAAACGTATCAGGTCGATTAGCCAGATGGATATTACGTTTACAAGCGTTTAAGTTTACGATTTCACACCGAAAAGGAAAAGATCATATAGTTCCAGATGCTTTGTCAAGAATTTGGAAGCAGACATAGAATCTCTGGAAAAGATGGAACCAATAATAGATTTGGAATCATCAGCTTTTTTAGATAAGAATATTTAGAACTCAAACAAAGGGTTTGTGAGAATTTAGAAAATTCCCAGACTTACAAGTGAAGGACAAATTTGTATATATTCGAACCGAACATTCATGTGGAAGCGAAGAAGATAATTCACACTGCTGGAAATTATGGTACCGGAGAAATTAAGATTAATAGCAATAGAACAAGCTCATGATAATATGTTATCGTCACATGGAGGTGTTCAAAAAACTATAGAGCGATTAAGAAGAAATTTATTTTGGCCAGGATTATCCAAACAGGTTCGAGAATACATAAGCACTTGTGTCACCTGTAAAGAAACGAAAGCTCCCAACAAAATATTAAGACCTCCAATGGGAGTACAAAAATTGTATATTGACTTACTAGGACCATACCCGCGAAGTAAATCAGGACATATTGGTTTGCTTATAGTTCTTGACCATTTTAGCAGATACCATTGGCTTTGCCCAATGAAAAAATTTACATTAAATTTGATTCAGGAATTTCTAGAAAAGCTAATATTTAAATATAAATAAATAGTTATGGAGTACCAGAAATTATTATCAGCGACAATGGATCCCAGTTCAAGGCGGTTGCCTTTGAAGCCTTTCTATCTAAATACGCAATTAAGCATATTTTTACTGCGCTATACTCACCGCCGAGTAACGCAGCTGAAAGAGTTAATAGATCGCTCTTGTCCGCGGTGCGCTCATATTTAAAACAGGATCAACGAGAATGGGATAAATATTTAACAAATATATCTTGTGCTCTTAGGTCAGCACTTCATCAGTCTCTAGGATGTTCACCATACAAGGCTCTATTTGGATTCAATATGATTAGTCATGGCGACGAATATAAACTTTTGAGAAATTTACAATTGTTAGAAGAATCCATACCCTTTAGTAGAACAGATACTCTTACCTTGATTCGTAAGGATATTCTAGACAATAGTAAAAAAGCATACGAATGTAATGTAAGGCAATACAATTTAAGATCCAGTCCCGTTTCATTTAAGGTCGGCCAAGAAGTTTTAAAAGAAATTTTAACTTGAGCAATTTTAGTCAGAACTATAATAAGAAATTAGGACCTCAGTTCTCGCAATGTCGAGTTAAGAAGAAATTGGGAAATGC